>NC_058135.1:11683941-11734251 GCF_016433145.1 Gracilinanus agilis | reverse complement strand
AAAAAAAATAAATAAATAAATAGAAATAATTAAAAAAAAAAAAGTGAATCACTCTGCTTCTCTTAGTGGTGTTAAGCCTGGTGTCAGGATTTATAGTCCCTCCTCTGATGGACAGATATAATGATTTAATCTTTAACGTGAGCCACCATAGCTAGTAATGACATTACGCTGAAAGTAAGAGGCTAGGAGCCAGCTGAGGTCCAAGGCAAAAGGAACCCTGGTGGTCAGAGGGAAAGAGAGCTAGCTTACTCAGAGAGAATCTGTGCAAATCGTTGTCCGGATGGCAAGTGATGTGAATGTCTTCTTGGTGACTGCAGTCGTGTTCTCCCCACTTTCCTCTGGAGCACTGAAGGAAAGCGGTCTCCTTTCCTGAACAGCTGACTTCATCCAACCAGATGGGCCCTATGCTTTCTCCAAAATGGCGACCGGAGGCCTGTTTGCCATACCTGGGGGAAAGAAGTATGACTATTTTTTATAACTGCTGCCTCTTGTGAACCCCAAACATCAATGAGCATTAATTAAATTTCATGTTATTCAGATGAGTTCAGTATTTATTCTCTTCCTCTTACAATCAGGATAACAAAAATCTAAAATGATGGAACTCCCCAGAATATCTGATAATATTAACAATTTCTGATTATTCTGGGCTGGGTTGTGTATTTTGAGGATGATGCATAAACTCCTTTGCCATTCTCAAGTTTGGGCAAAATCTAGAACCCAGTCTGCTTCCCTCCTTGTTCTATTTGCCAGAGAACTACAAAGGAATAAGAGATACATTTTAAATTAGTTTGTCCCTTATAAATACCGAGTCACCGTGCTCATCTATTTCTATCCTGCAGTTAATGATTTGTTATCTAATTGAGTTATTGAATCAGTTATTGAATAAGAGCTAGAAATAATAATTATCAAATGAGAGAATTATAAATAAGATAACCTGGAAAGTTCCTTACAAACCTTTAGTAGCTATACAGATGAAAGCTATTGCTGTTAACATTATCATTGCAGGGTTTTCAGATTATTCTGCCCATGTGTCTATAGATTGTTCCACATGGAACACAACTACTTCCTACCTCCCAATCTTATATCATCACTGTGGCAAGCAAACCGGATAATGTTATGTTAAGATGTTTATCGTTTTTATGGAAGGAACAAACAGGCATTTCTGTTAAGGTTTAAAATTCCTAGCCATCTTTTAAAGAGAAAAATCCATGTTTTGGATTAACCCACTCTGATCCCTGAATTCCCAAGAGTGAGTTGAATTGCACTAGTTGGAAATGACCAGACCATCTTCTTTCTCATGATCACACGAGATACCTTTTTCCCATACAATACATGATGCTGATCCTGATTGGTCCATACTTTCTCTCCAATACTGAAGAGAAAAATCAAAAGTCCTTGGGATTTGGGCCTCTTGGTTTGAACTATAGAAAGTCATATGCCTCATGAAATTTCTGATAAGAAGAAAAGCATGCGACCCAGGGAAGTGAACACTGCTCTTGCTAGCCTGCCTCCCAAACGATTCTGGTCCTCGGTGTGAAAGGGAATTCTTAATCCCTTTCTCCAATTTAACTGGGGACCTGGAGGTCCTTTTACTGTAGATGTGTGAAGATATACCAGCCCACAGTGAAAGGAAGTAGAAACTAGAGAGACAGGAAGTGAGGTAAGAAGGGGTTATAAAAAGCCAGCGTGAGGATTGAAAGGGGTTCTTTTTGGCTTTTTGACCTTTTGGGGGGGTTGGGAGGTGGTTGGTCGTTGGTAGTTTGTCATTGGTAATTGGTCGTTGGGGGTTGGTTGCTGGTGGTGTGGGTTGGTGATTAGTTGGTGGTCCCACACCACCAGCAACCAACCCTACTCTCACTAGCCTATATCATCAGAGGGGAGACTATATATATATATATTCTGCTTGCTGAGCTGAGCTGAAGGGTGACCAGCTGAACTTTCTCTAATGGCAGTCATAGGCAGTTATAGGATAACTAGCATAGACATGAGGAAATTTCTTTCTCTACCTCTTTCCTCTATTTGTCTCCTTTACTATATTCTTTTACTATCTCTTTTAATAAAACTAAATTGTTAATTGTTAAAAGCTGCTAGAAGTTTTCTTTTCTCTGGCTTAAAGGGATAATATTAATTTACAATTCTATTATATTCTCATTAAAACTCAAGTTATTAAAAGCTGCCCTCTTATTTTGTCGAAACTCCTAATTTAACCCTTACATGGGATAAGTGGGAAGTGATGGAATCCCATCAACCATCTGGTGGTACTGATAACAAAGAAAAGAACAACCCTTGTTCCCATGGTGCTTTATGGTCTCCAAGGCCTTTACAGGTATTATTTTATCTGATTCCAACAATGATCCTGTGAGATAATGACCAAAGGTATTATTATCTCCATTTTATAGATAAGGAAACAGAATAAGAGATAGTAAGTGACTTTGCAGTTGGGATTCAAACCTAGGAGTTCTATTTTCCAGTTCCAGTCCTCTAACCACCATGCCATGCTGTTTCTTTAAGACGATCAGATTTGTAAAGAGCTACCAGTATTTTCAATTAATAGGGCAAGAAGGGAAATAATTACAACATCAAGAAGGACTAACTGTGAACCAGGTCCTGCTCTAGAAACTGGAGACACAGCTATAAAGAACAAAACAATCCCTACTCTCACTAGCCTATATTATAAGAGGGGAGACCATAACCATATTTTAAAATAGATACATATTAAACATAAGGAGAATAAATGCAAAAAAAAAAATTTCAAAGCCATTAGATATCAGATGGTTTGAAGGAGAGGATAAGGAAAATGGTGGGGATCAAGAAAGACCTTCATGGAAAAGGTCAAAAAATGTGGGTCTGGAGAGCCCAGAACTGCTATCTAGGCACAGTGTCCATTCCCTAAAGTGTGCCTGGGGAGGTGTCTTCAGAAACTGAAATGCATGTAGTGACTAGATTTATTTTTCAGCCTGAATGACACTGTCTTTGTGTGGCTTTTCATTTTTTTATTTGAAAGGATTAACTAGAAACTTGGAATTAGCCAAGTTTAGGCACCATTGAAATGACCTTTTACATGATTATCTTTGAAAAAAAAAATATTATCTGTATCTTATTTCTCTTCCAAGCCTGGCAAGGGAGATGTAGAAAATCAAAGACAAAAACCATTCGAGAGTTTGCATTGAACTCTTAGGCCACATCCACCCTTCAGGAATTTGGTGTATGTGAACCATGAAGCATTTCCCACAGAAGTGTGACTGATGGCTTTCAGACTTCCAGACTATGAAGTTAAGGGTGAATTCTGAAGGTCACTTTCATGACAAGGATAACTGTTTTCCTGATCCAAAAGTAGACATCATCACCCTGGTCTGAGATCAGGGGGAATGTAATAGCCAAGCGGTGAACCTTGCCCTCTTCTCCAGCTCAGGCCCTGTGACGCCAGGACTGCCCCTGGTGATCCACTGGCCACAGGAGATGCTATTCTAGAAAAGACTCTCCAAGTCATGTCAGCAACCCCAAAAGTTACTTGAAAAGCCAGGAAAGGACCGCAATGCAGCCCACAGCTCCCACGGATTATATTAGTCTTCTTGATCAAAGGCGGGAAAAGAGAGAATAAGCCCAAAAGGAAAATATCCTCCTTATAAAAATGCTTGTTCTCACATGGGCTGATGGGGATATTATTGGGGATGAAGACACTAAACGATAACTCTAGTCCAACTATCAATAATATGGAATTAGGTCTTGATCAATGATACATGTAAAACCCAGTGGAATTGTGCGTCGATTAAGGGGAGTTAGGGGGTATTGGGGGAGAGGGAAAGAACATGAAACATGTAACTAGGGGAAAATATTCAAAATAAAAATTAAAAAAATTTTTTAAAATGCTTGTTCTCCTGCCCTACTTCTCCTAAGCAACTTAGACTTAGACAATGGTGGTGAACCTTTTAGAGACTGAGTGCCCAAACTGTACCCCTCACATGGCCTGGGAGCCCCTTCCCCCACCTTACCCCAGACAGGGGAAGGAGAAAGCCTCCCACTGGGCTGCTAGGCAAAGGGGTGGGTCTTGTGAGAAATGCCCTCAGGCACGCATGGAGAGGGGGAAGGGAGCAGCCCCTTCCCACATGCTCCAGAACATGTGCCACATGGCTTAAAGATGGCAGGCTTCTCCTTACAGATCTAGTCCTAAAGCTTTATTTATATAGAGGAGGAAACAAGCCTGGAGACAGAAGTGACTTGCCCAGGGTCACACAGACTGTGAGGAGCAGAGCGAGTCAAGATTTGAACCCTGGTGCTCTTCCTCCAAACCCAGTGCTCTAATTGCAGGTATCCATGCCTGCAGGGTTCATAGTCTCAGCAGCAAGCACAAGTACGTGAAGGGCGCTGAGGGTTTCAATGTACAGTGAGAAGGCTCTTACTTAAATCCCAGCTGCCGACAAGCCACCTGGGTGTTCCTCTCTGTCCATCCGTCATCACAGATGGTGCCCCATCGGCCACGGTAATACACTTCCAACCGTCCCTCGTGACTGCCCTTCCCGCCTGCTAGTCTCAGGGTCCCATCTGCGGAAAGAAACAAGAATCAGTCCTCACCCAGAAAGGCCAAATGGGCTTTTTCATTTCACTGTAAAGGTTTTAAGGAACTTCATTCAGCCACGTTACCCTCGCTTGTGGTGAAGGAGCTGCTCTGCCCTCACGGGCACAAATGTTTGTGTAGGCCTGCCCCTGTGTGCTATGCATTAGGAAGGGAGGAAGGCTTTCTCTCCCTCCTTTGTCTCTGAAAGTTGGTCCCAATTTCCTTCTTTACACCCATTCTACCAAGTAAAATATTCTTTCCCATTTATTAATCTCCTTCTGCATATTAAAGATTACAGATGACCCTAAGACAACTACTTATGTCCCTTCTCCTCAGGATGAGCTGTATCTGGTAGAAAATCCACCCCTTCTTTGTTCTGGCCTCATCCGTCCTGATCCCCAGACATGGGCCATTTCTACTCCAAAGGTGAAAGTCAGAGGAGCTCAGTAACAATTCAAGATTTCAAAAGAAAAAAAAAAGACAAGAAAAAAGTTCTTTGGTTATCCTAAGGAAAAGGGCAGACACAGCAAAGAGCTATCTTGTATAAAGAAGGGTTTCAAAGCCTTCACAATAAATTCCTCAGGAGCCTCAGGCATCTATTTATGTCTTACACAGATCCCCCAATGACGTACAAGTGAGGTCTTTGTTCTTTGATAAATAAATCCAGGGCCAGGAGAGACTAAACTGTCCATTCCCTTTGATCCGGTGATCTCATTATTGAGAATATACTCCGAGGAGGTCAGAGACAGAAGCAGAGGTCCAATATGCAGCGAAATATTCCTATCAACACTGTGTGATTGCAAAAAAGTAAGAAAAAATGTCGTTCATCAGCTGGGAAATTACTAATATATATGTATATAATATTATATATAATATAGTACATATATATATGGGTACAATTGAATATTATTGTGCCATAAAAATGGTCAATGAATATTCAGAGAAATATAAAGTCATATGAACTGAGGCAAAATAAAATTAGCAGAGCCAGAAGATTTTACCTACTAAATACAAGAATTTAAGTTGAAAAGACATCTTTCATCCGGCTACATGCCAGGCATGGAGACAAAAGGGCAAAAAAGATATAGTCCCTTCCATCAAGAAATCTGCAAAGAAGAGACCGCACAATCGGAAAGAAACCTCAAAGGAATTTTCAATAATCTTGGGTGGAATAAAACCTTTGTAAGGAATGGATAAACTCTAACTTTCTAAGGTAAACTCCACTCCATTCAACAAATATTAATTAAGGGTTCAAAAAACACTGTGCTCTTCTTGGCGTCAGCTCTCCCTCCTACTTTGGTCTATCTGTGAGCTCATCATTGAGGGTCATTCCTCCAGGAATGAAGGTTACAAGCCATCCATGCTTCCTCATCTTGAGCACTTCCATGTTCTGGGGGACAGAATGGAGGGGGGAGGTGAGGGGGAGTCCTTCCTCTCGCTCTCTTGCTATGGTGTGGATAATAGTGAAGACTACCAGCAATCCATTGGTTATTTTTGTATTTCTCTACATCACAAACCCATCTCTTCTTCCAATATTAGAGCTCTCTGAAGATATCCTTTAAACCATCTTCTCCTGAGCAATTCTTGACTGGCAACATATTATATCGCCCATAAGCCCGTCATGTGTTTCTCTGGCATCCTTTGGGTGAGCCTAAATTTGTTCTCTTCATTTCTTTGTATACCCAGTGGCTACAAATTGGGGAATACCATAAGGTCTGAAGTTCTCATCCTGGGCCCTCAAGGGCTTAAATTCTAGGGGTGGGACACAACATGTACATGCATAAATGTGATGCAAGTATAACCATTAGGTGGCCCTGGCAAACGAGGAAGGCCAAAGTGTCCAACACCCTGAGCCTGGGCCCAGGTCGAAAGGCCCTGGGAACTCACTCCCCTGCTGGCACATGGCTTTCCATCGAAACTCATCGTGCATTGCCTTTCAAGGAGAAATTTTTTAAAAAGCAGCCTTCCTCAGCTCATTCTCCTACCTCAATAACTGTAACAGCTTGAATCGACAAATGATAACCATCACGAGGATTTTTCTTCCTCACTTTCTGAGCAATTATTAAAAACTAATTTTAAAGTTCTCATCTCTATTAAATGTGTAGCTCCAAACCTGCTGCTAGTTTTCATTGGCAAAATCCAAATCTGGTTTACAAAATGCCAATCATTTAGATCTCCTCTTCCAGAGTGATCCTTCCTCCTTTCCAGGTCCTTAGAATGACACAAACTTGCTAGCTAGCTCCTTTTTTAAAAAATATGGTTTTTGTTGAATTCTTTTGTGTGTTTTTTAACATAATCACAGTTTATTCCATAGTACCCTTCCCACTCACCCTCCCAGAGCTATTCAATATAACAAATAATATTTTTTTAAAGACAAAAAAAGGAGAGAAAAATCAGCACAACTAATAATTTTTTGAAAGTCCCAAACCATGCACTCTGCAAACCTGTGGATCTCTCATCTTCACGAAGGGTAGACTATGTGCTTTTTATTTAATTTCAAATGCATAATAAGCAAACTAAAGTATCACTTAAAGAAATGGCAGTCAATATGTTTATTCTGCTGCTAGAACAAGATACAACTGAGATGAGAATTTTAGAGGTAGTAACTAGATATTCCTAATATCTAGAAACTTTTTTTTGGGGGGGGGAACTATCAGGAAATTGTATATTGCCTAGTTATGACTGGACTTTCTCTCTCTCTCTTTGCCCTATCCCATCTCCTGCTGGAGGATCAGAATGAATAAGTTTCTTTTTCCAGTGTAAGATTTAAATCAATATCAATAACTCCAAGTATTAACTTTTATCAAGTTTATTAATAATCACTTGAAGTAGAAAGTATAAAAAACAGAAGTATAAAACCTAATTATCAAACAAAAATAAGACTACATGAGTAAATTCTCCTGCCTGGCTCAAAGTCAGCTTCCACAGCCACTATCAGGGGAAGAGAGAGTGAGAGGCAGAGTCAACCAGAACTTTATCCTTCCTGTGTATGCATACAGTGTTTGCACTCAGTGAGAGCATGCAAATGGGATGCTGGGTAAGAGAGTCCTGGGGAGTAAAATTCTATCCATGCAACCCCTCCTGTGATTCCATTGGGAAACAAGCATGTAGAACTCTCCCAGATTTACACGCCTAATCTCCCCAATGAATCATTACACATAACCGACTTATATCTCTAAAGAACTCTAACCAGAGGCACATACGATATTGCACTTTCTAAGGGGAAATTGTAATACCAGAAAAGTTCAAGGGGCACCTAAGCTAGTAGAGTGTGAGTATGGCATGGGTGTGGGACCTGGAACTTGAATCTCTCTCCCACTCTTCTCTAGATTGGTACTCACAGTGACTAATTAGAGATCTGCAAGGAGGGGGTGGGGGTGACCACACTGCTACAACTCACTTTTGGGCTTCAGGAGATAACTCCAGTGTTGAGGAACTAACCTTTTTTTTTTTTTTTTTTAAACTAGCAATTGTAGTTTTTGAGCTCCCACTAGAATGTTTTCCATTTAACAAATTGTGGGGAGGGAATTCCTCCCCCTCCCCCACCATTATGTTGTTTTTTTTTGACATCATCAATCAGTGACCTGGAGGTCTTTTACCATTGAGATGTGCAAGTACAGAGAAACCCTCAGAGAAAGGAAGTTGAAACCAACCAGATGGGAAACTGATCCTACAAGCTCTGCCCCCCACCCCCACCCCGGCAGTGCCAGGCAAATTAAAGAACTATGATTGGTTCCTGAGATGTGACATGGGAGAGCTAGTGGGTGGAGAAAATTGCTTATAAGGCAAGACCAAGGAACTGGGTGCTCTCTCTCTGCGGTCTTCTGGCTGGAGTTTGGAACCTGAAGGAGCCTCTGGTGGTGCATTTCCCTCTCTTTACTATCACTACTTTGATGTAATAAAGCTACTAGCAGCTTCATAATTTAATTTTAATTATTACAAAATCATCCAAAATGGCGCTCATCCAAAACATTTACTAAACTAAATTTACATAACAAGAATAATGTTCCACCAATGAACTTGGGGAGGATAAAACAAACAACCTATTCTATGAATGTACACAGAATCCATGGTGGAATGTACACACAAACATAGAAAATCATAGCACGCAGGGATCATAGGTTCCTGGAGGAATTCACAACCCCTTGGACTGCTTGTGTCTTGATGTCCTCACCGCCTTCAGAAACAGTTTGCACAACCATTCACTGACAGGTAGGGAAATTCTTTTCTGAGTCTCTCTTCCTTGTTCTGCTGGTGGCTCCAGGATACTCCCCTTTGGCACTACTGGGCCAGTGCTAAACTCTTTCAGGAAACAGAATTCTCATATGTCTTTTGTGTGTTAGACTGCTTTCTTCATGAATGTTCATTTTTTGCCTTTTTCTATTAATAAAAAGTATTTTCCTGATTTGGACACATCACCTTATACTGTTCCCACCAAGGGACACCCATTGCTTTTTGCCTTATGGGTGCTAGAAGTCTCTGGTGTATCTCTTCTCTATGTCAAAATATAATTAGTGCCTAGAGATCCTCTGAGTACAGTGAAAGTAGCAATGACCCATGCTCAAACCTATGACATAAAATTCAATATGAGGACCACACAGAGAACTCTATCTTGGCCCCAAATTCTCCTGTATTATTGCCATTGACTTCTATCTTCAAAGTTAAAGTGTTATCTCACCCTTGAGGATTGGGGAAAATATTCTATTATTCTTCTTAAACCAGTGAGAATCTGTGACTTAACAGTTAAGGGATCATTGGTCATTCTGTAGAAAGTGGTTTTAGTCACATGGTTGGAAGCTAGATTTCAAGGCACTAAGATAAAAGAATCTTGCAGGGAAGGGAAATACAGACTATTTTTCAAATTTGACAGTACAAAGGAGAGATGTGGGGTGAGGAGATAGCAAGGTCAATTGAAGACTTTTTAGGGATTAGGAAGACCTAAATATATATGTGGGCAGTGGGTTAGATCAATTGATAGGAAGAGATTGAAGATGAAAGCCAAAAAGGGAAATAATCCTGAGGAAGCTCACAGAGGAAATGGGAGGGAATGAGATCAAGGAGAGGAACTGCCAAGGAGATGGGCCACTTTTTCTTTAAAGAGAAGAAAAGAAAAAGAAATACTGTGTGAGGGAATCTTTTCTTAGGATGGTGATAAATAATTCTTAATATTAGATGTAGGATGGATTTGTGCCCATGTTTGTCTGCTCTTTGGTCCGTTTACTTCCAGATCCCCCTGGGTCCATGTTGGTGAACCTATGGCACGTAAGCTAGAGGAGGCTGCTTCCTTCTCCTTCTCCATGCATGTGAGGACATTTCTCCCATCACCCACCCCTCTGCCCAGCCAACAGGAGTGCTTCCTCTCTTCCCTGTCTGGGATAAGGAGGTCAGCTCACACGCAGCAGGAGGGTGCCTTTTGGGCACTCAGTCTCTAAAAGGTTTGCCATCGGTGCTCTAGGACATACAAGGGACTGTTCTCAGGCTCTGGCTGCTGTGATTAATGGTAGTTCCCATTTTTCTATCTCTTTAAGGTTCACAGAAGGCCCCCTGAAATTGTGAGATAGGGAGGGCAGTGATTATTATCTTTATTTTACAAATGGGGAAGATAAGAGGCAGAAAGGTGAGCTAACAAACCTATTCTCACGCAGCAAGGCAAGTCAGGCCTTGATTGGATAGGCAGCTAGATGGCCCAAGGCATAGAGCACTGGGCATAGAGTCAGAAAAATTCAGCTTCCGGCCTTGGACACTTACAAGCTATGTGACCTTGAGCAAGTCGCTCATCTGCCTCAGTTTCCTTTTCTTTAAAATAGGGATAATAATAACTCCTCCTTCCTAAGGTTGTTATGGAGAACAAGTGAAATAAGAATTATAAAGCATTTAGCCCAGCTTCTGGCTCATAATAGGTGCTGAATAAACACTTTCTTGTCTCCCCTTCCCCCTTGAACCAGATCTCCTAAGTTCAAGAATCAGGCTTTGTCTACTCCATCATTGTCCTCTAGTCTGTGATAATGTCATTACTAGCTGAATGTCTGTAGACCAATCACCTTACCTGTCTAGGCCTCAGTTTTCTCATTTTTAAGTGGGGGCTTGGGTCCAATGACCTCTGAGGTCCCTTCCTGTTCTGAGTACCACGATCCTAACTGTCCCAGAGTCAAAATGGAGCTATCAATCAACAAACATTTATTAAGTACACAGTTCTGTGTTAGGGATAGAGGATACAAAGATAAAAGCAAACCCATCTCTGCTCTCAAGGAGCTTATATATTTTAACAAGGGATGGGGGCAGAACAGACACATGGTTATGCATACATAATATTTACAAAATCATATAAAACAGAAAAGAGGCAACCTTGGGTGTCTGAAACAAGATTTAAAATCAGGGTTCGTTATTCCAGAACCACATTGCCTCTACTAGGAGAAAAAGCATGGAGGTAGGAGCAAGATTTGTCAACAGATTAGATACATGGAGAGAATGAGAGTGAGGAGTCAAGATAACACCATGGCTGCCAACTCGAATGGATGGAATGATGGTGGTGCCCTTGATAGAGAGGGAAAGTTTGGAAGAGGGATGGATTTGCAAGGAAAGAAAATGAATTCTGCTTTTGACCCGTTGAGTTGGAGACTTCTCTGGGGCCTTCATTTGATAATGTCCTATAGGCAGTTAGTGATGTTGGTTGGACTAGAGCTCAGGAGAGAGACTAGGAATATAGAGGTCTGGGAGTTATCTTCCTACAGGTAATCACTGAACACACGGAAGCTGATGAGATCACCAAGGGAGACGTCACCTGTCATCGGCCCTGTTACCACTGGATGGGGAAACTAGATTCCTACTGGCCTTGGCATCGCCATTTCTCTGGACCTGAACTCTCCCTGGAAGTTCCAAAATCTGCCTTGGACCACACAGGGGAGCAGATAAATAAAGAGTATTAATTGTGATTTTCTATGCTGTTCTTTGGTATTGACTGTTCATCGGGTAACAAAATGAGAATCTGCTCTTCAATCATTCAATAAGTTATACTAAGAGCCTACTATGTGCTAAGGCTTAAAAAACAGCCCCTGTCTTAGAGAACTGACTTCTTCAAACCAAAAGACCAGCCATTCACATGGCCAGGAAATCAGGCACCGTAGACTTTGACCAATTAAAACTTCTCCGTAGGCATAGATTCTTGGAGGATTTGATTTCCCCCACGGGCTGATAGGAGAGTGGGGTGGGAAGAGCAGGGTGAAGCTTGACTGGACATTGCTGGAGAAGGAGGGGTAGCCTGCATACCTGTCAGAGGGGTGCATGAGACCCCAGCATCCTCCCGGTGGTCGCAGTTGTGTTCTCTCCAGGAACTCTTGGGACACTGCTCCAGGGAAAGCTCATTTCCTGTGCATCGAACTTCATCCAATATCACGGAACCAGATCCTTGCCCAAAATAGGCCCGGGACCACGCTTTGGCGACCCCACTGAACCAACCAACCAACAAACAAACAAACAAATATTACAAGTGTGTCCCAGGCCCCTGCCCAAGGAACAGTGTCTTTGAGAGAGACATGGACAGACATGTTGAGGAAGGGCGTTGTAAAGGTTAATGGTGTCTAATCATTCTCGAAGGAGTGCATTCCATCAGAGAATTGTGTGACATCGGAACCTATTGGGTGCCTAGGTGGCACAGTAGACAGAGTACAAAACTTGGAGTCAGGAAGACCTGAGTTCAGATCTTGTCTCAAATACCTAACTAGCTATCTGACCCTGGGAAGTCATTAAACCTTTTTCGTCCTCAATTTCCACATCTGTAAAATGGGGTTAATAATAACATTTACTTTAGAAGGCTATTGTGAGGACCAAATGAGATAACATTGGTAAAGCACTTTGCAATTTTAAAGAGATATAAAAATGCTAGTTTATATTATCATTTGTATCCTAAGGCTATACTACGTATTGGAGTAATCATTTTACTCTTTATAGTATTCAGTAGTATTTAATTATATTCAGGGGTATGATAAGTGTTTAACAACTATCTTTCTAAAAAAATGTACATACAACATACTTTTAGTTCAATCTGCATTATTAACATTTTCTCCATCACTATCTTAACTTGAAACAATCAACAAAATTATAAATCAAGCCCTGATTTCAAGCATTTGCTGATTTCCGAGGCATAAAGGCTCCCACTATAAATCAGCTCTCCGAAGATGATCCAAGCTGGCTCCAGAAATGCCAGCTTACATTTGTCTAAAACTTATCCAAAGACCAAAAACTCTAGAATGAGAAGGGACTTCGAAACTGAAGCGTGAAAGGTCCCTGAATCCAGGCCTGATAGGGTTGGTCATGTCCAATCCTTCCATTTTTACAGATGAGGAAACCAAGGCCCAGCCAGTGACGTCACCCAGCGTGTGAGGGGTAGGGCCTCTCCCTCTCCCTAACCCCCTGCAAACCGTATCTCCAACTCCCTGACCTTGCTTCAGCTTTGAAATAGCCCCCATTCCAGAATCTGCCGGCCTGCATCCGTTTTAATGCCAATGGTGGTGTCCGTCGTTTGGTGTGTGTCTTCTTCATGTCTGTCCAGTAAGACTGGAGGAACTTGACGGGTTGCTGCCCAGATTCTCTCCACCAAGAATTGGATTTCCCTCTTTTTCAGATTGTTCTCTAACTCAATAACTACCTGTTGAAGTAGAACCATTAGGGCCATAGACCAAGGGCTGGAAAGGACCTCAGAGGCTGTTTTATCCAATGCCTTCATTTTATAGATGGGGAAACTGAGGCTTAAGGAAGGGAAATGACTCTGGATTACAGATCTGAAGTTGGAACAAATCTCAAAGGTTGCCCACAGCTCCAGAAAGATGGCTGCTATTAATACGGCCGATAAAGGATGGATAAACACAAAGAGCTAACCTCGCAAGTCCCACCTGTGGCACACACTGGTGCCGAGACCCTGGGTGGCTCCCTAATTCTCCCAGCCGTCTGGAGAACTCTTGGAGACTCCGAGTTGCAATGGAGGTGCTGACCAGCATTGGGAGGGTGGGGGTTCCCTCCCCTAGTGAAATCACAAGCCAGTCCCTATCCCCTCGGCAAATATTTTCATTTTTTTTAAAAATTTTTTTTAAACCCTTAACTTCTGTGTATTGGCTCCTAGTGTGGTCAGGGTGGGCCATGGGGGCCAAGTGACTTGCCCAGGGTCACACAGCTGGGAAGTGTCTGAGGCCAGATTTGAACCTAGAACCTCCTGTCTCTAGGCCTGACTCTCAATCCACTGAGTTACCCAGCTGCCCCCTTGGCAAATATTTTCAAAAGCCAAAGGATTCTCACAATTTGCTCTTCTTTGCAATCATTGGGTTGCTAAGTAGCTGAATATTTTAAATTTCTTTTCACCGCTTCCTTCCTTCCTTGAGGAGACTCCCTCGAGACAATGCTTTCACATAGTATTTAGGATTAAAAGGTAAAAATGGAGATTTTTAATTTTAATTTTTTGGGGGGGAGGGGAGGAGGAGGGATATAAATAAGCCTCCATTTCCCCCGAGTCACCTGTGAATTCAGAGGAATCCCGTTAGTCAGGAGCGGGGAATAATCAGGCATTTGTGCGTTAAATATGGTCATGCTTAGCGTTACGGTGAAACTAAGTAAAAGAATTATGGCCGCCAGTTGAGAGAAAGCAGGGTCAAAGGACCTGAGAAAGTAAAGAGCTGAAGAGGCAGCCGGGTGACTCGTGACAAAGGAGGCCTGGAGAAGGAGGGCTGCTGGGAAGGGCCGGTCAGGAGAGCGATCCATCCAAGCGCTTGTCATTCAGGGGCTCCTCCGAGGGCCGCCGGCCGGCCCTACTGAGAGAAAGCGTCTGCATTCTAGCCGTGGGGCCAGCGCTGTGTACGGCCAGCACTCAAAGAGGAAAGAAACATCCGCGGCATCACCCAACGGCTGGCTTGTTGGCAGGGGAAGCGCTGGCCTCTGGGGCACCAGGAAAGGTCAGCGGCGGGGAATGGAAGAGAGGGCTCCAGGGGAGATGGAGCCCGGGAGAGAGCGAGCTCCAGGGGGGAGGCGGGGCACAGGCACACGCGGGGAGGTGCAATGTCGGGGGCTGGAGGCACAGAGAGCCCCAGTGACGGGAGCAAAGAGAGGGAACAACATCCTCAGAGGCTGCAAAGGCGAAGCTGTGAAGGGCTTGCTTCCGCTACGTGCCTCAGTGGATTGAGAATCAGGCCTGGAGACAGGAGATCCTGGCTTCAAATCTGGCCTCTGACACTTCTTGACTGTGTGACCCTGGGCAAGTCACTTAACCCCACTGCCTAGCCCTGACCGCTCTTCTGCCTTGGAAGCAATACTCAATATTGATTTTAAGATAGAAGATGAGCGCTTAAAAATAAAAAGAAAGAAAAAAGAATACCAGAGGAGTGTATATGTATCCTAGGGGCAATATGAGCCATCCAGGGTTAATTTAGTAAGGTCAGTTATTAGAAATCACCAGTGAGGACAATGGGCTGAATAGGAAGTGACTGGAGGCAGGAAGACCGCTGAGGAGGCTGCTGCAGTCACCTAGCTGAGCAGTAATGAGGGCCTGAACGAGGAGGTGGCTGTGTGAGTGGAGAGAAGGGGTCAGGGGCCGAGATGTTGGGGAGGGATTCAGAGCTAGGGATGAGGAGTCAGAGGACCCTGGTTCAAATCCTGCCTCTGTGACTTGCTACCTGAATAATCACAGACAAGCCTCTTAAACTCCCTGGGCCTCATCTGTAAAATGAGAGCATTAGATTCACCCTGCAAGTCCTTAATAAAGTGTTTATTGCTTCATTGGCTATTGATATGCTCCTAAGTGCGATGCAAAAGAAAATCCTTTTAGCCACAATTTGCCACCAAATATTTACCTGTTTGCAACTGCTTCCACTCTTGGAATGCGAGCTTTGGGCCTCAGTTTGCCTTTCAGTTCGTCCCCTCCAGCTCGGACACTCCCTGTGACACTATGGCGCAAACCCCACCCACGGTAAGACTCTAGGGGGACGCCACTTTCCATCCTGCGGACGGGTCGCCCCCAGAGAGACAGTTGTGATGCCTGGGCAGGAGGGGGCTCTAAGCGGTGCTCTACAAAGCGCCACTCCCGTCCCGGAGGGAAGGCCGAGGCCCAGAGCCTTTCAGAGTGCCCTGCTAGTTTGGGGGCAGCTCATGGGGATGACACCAAGGGGGCACCATCCAGAAGAGACGTAGACACAGCCAAGGGCCAGTGAGTCAGCACAAAGGACTTCGAAGGGGGCTATGGAGTCAGAGGGTCAGGGTTTGGGTCCCTCCCATGTTGCTACTTGCTCATTGTGTGACCTTGGGCAGATCATTTCCTTTCTGCTGGCCTCAGTTTCCTCCTCTGTAAACGAGGGGGGGGGAAGACAGTTTCCCAAGTCTTTATCAACTTTGGATCTGTGAGTCTTTCTTATCTTTCAGCAGCCTGACTGGAAAAGGGCAGCCCTAGGATTTTTTTTAAACCCTTAACTTCCACCTTAGAATAAATACTGTGGGGGGCAGCTGGGTAGCTCAGTGGATGGAGAGCCAGGCCTAGAGATGGGAGGTCCTAGGTTCAAATCTGGCCTCAGACACTTCCCAGCTGTGTGACCCTGGGCAAGTCACTTGACCCCCATTGCCTACCCTTACCACTCTTCTGTCTTGGAGCCAATACACAGTATTGACTCCAAGACGGAAGGTGAGGGTTGTTAATAATAATAATAATAATAATAACAATAACAATAACAATAATAATAGAATAAATACTGTGCATTGGTTCTAAGCAGAAGAGTGGTGAGGGCTGGGCAATGGGAGTCAAGTGACTTGCCCAGGGTCACCCAGCTGGGAAGTGGCTGAGGCCAGATTTGCACTCAGACTATGCCACCCCCAGGCCGGCCTCTCTAGCCACTAGCCGCCCCAGGGCCTTGGATTTTGATACACATTCACTAAAAACAAGCAAACAAGTAAAGCAGGCGGCCAAACCTCAGGCCAAGCTGGCGACAGACCACTTCGGCGTCTGCGTCATCCCACTGGTCGTCACACACCGTGCCCCACTGCCCTGCGTGGTAAAGCTCCACACGGCCCTCGTGGATGCTGCGCCCACCAACGAGTCGCACCGGGGTCCATGCAGGAGCTGTGGGTGCAAAGACAGAGAAAGGAGAGCTGAGTCACTGGCCGCTCTGCCCCCCAAGAGCCGGGGTGGCCCTCACTGAGGAATGACCAAGTGCCCGAGGGTGGGCAGCGACACAAGCCAGACCCAGCGCAGGCCAGGCTTGTGCCAGGAAACACACCCCGACTTCCAGGCCTGCTCGCACAGGGACCATGCTCGGAAGTCTTGCCATTTCTCCCCCCACCTCATCTCTTCTCTCTCATCCAATGCCTTCTCGCCAGTCACATAGCGAATGCCTGCATTATGGCATCAGACTCCTTGCCTCAACTCATATACTGCCATAGAGCTTTTCCATAAGCACGAGTCTGACCCAGCGATTCCCCTGCTCAAGAAACTCCAATAGCTCCCTATGCCCCTAAAATTACAAATTCACTCTTCTGCTTTCATTTTAAAGTCCTTTACAACCTACAATCTTCCTTTCCAGCCTCATTGCATTATCATAACCACCTCCCTTTACTCTGTGCTCCAGTTCTCTCCCCTGATATTCCATCCCTCCTGCTTGTGTATTTGTACTGGCTACCCCCAGTGCCTGGATTCCACTCCTTTTTGCTTTCTTTCTTTAATCTTTACCTTCTGGCTTAGAATTGATACTAAGTACTGGTTCCAAGGCAGAAGACTGGTCAGGGTTAGGCAAGGGGACTAGTTAAGTGACTTGCCCAGGGTCACATAGCTAGGAAGTGTCTGAGGTCTGATTTGAACCCAGGACCTCCTATCTCCAGGCTTGGTGCTCTATCTACTGAGCCATCTGGCTGCCTTGATTCCCTTCCTTCCTCTCTTTCCCTTCTAGAAGTCATTCAAGCATCACCTTTGACACAAGATCCTTCCTCATTTTCCCAAATGCCAGCACCCCCTACTCCATGGGACTTAACTTGATTGTATTTATTTGTATTTAGTCCCTTTATATTTATTCTGTAAGTATTTCTACATGCCCAGGCGGTCTGTATTAGAGAATCCTACTGCTTGAGAGGAGGGATGATTTAATTCTTTGTATCTGGATCCACAGAATCCATTAATACACACTTGCACTGAATAGATAAGCTATAAATTAGCGCTGATTGATGATCCCTGATCCCTGGGCCACACTGCCAGCAAGAATCTAACGAGTAATTCCACTGAATTATAACAGGTTGGTAGAAACCATTGGTGTGATTCTTTTTTTTTTTTTTTTTTTAAATTTTAAACCCTTAACTTCTGTGTATCGACTTATAGGTGGAAGAGTGGTAAAGGTAGGCAATGGGGGTCAAGTGACTTGCCCAAGGTCACACAGCTGGGAAGTGTCTGGGGCTGGATTTGAACCCAGGACCTCCTGTCTCTAGGCTTGACTCTCAATCCACTGAGCTATCCAGCTGCCCTTGTGTGATTCTTTTTAAAAGCACAAACGGGAGTAACAAATCTATTCATTGTGAATGTAGTTTAGACTTAACTGCTAGTAGTGTTTCACTTATTTCCTGAAGCAATAATAGAAAATGTTAATTACAAATGTGATTATTTTAAAGGGCAATAAAAGGTTCAGAAATACAGTGTCCCAAATGTCATAGTGCCATGTTTCCAAAGGTAAAATCGCATTAAGACTTTTGGGAGAAACCGTATGCCATCGCCCAAATCTTAGCCAATTGAGGTCTCAAGTCAGTCTTCCTACCAATTATTTTAATGAAAGCCTTGAACTTCTGGGCGACATTTGCCTTCCTCGTAACACCCTCCTTCCATGCCTCACCCTAGGATGAAGGTGATGCTGAGCTCCCAAAGGCTAATCCTTTTCCATCCCAGGTTTGGCGAGTGTTACTGAGTCATCAAGCCCACAACGATGGGCTGCCCGCCCATTTCATCTCTCTGAATCTCAGTTTCTTCCTCTGAAAAATAGGGAGATAACAACACCTGTAGTACCTACCCTACACCCCAGGACGGTAAGCATCAAATAATAAAGTGCTCAGTACACCTTAGCCTGCTCTACTAATATTAGTTATTATTATGGGGGTGGGATGAGCCTAAAAAACTGATGATTATGATCAGGAAAGATTACATGGAGAGTTGGAGCCTGACCTAAGATTTGAAGGGAGAGAAAAAGTTTAACAGGTTGAAATGGGAAAGGAGTATGGTCCAAGTTGATGGGACAGACTATGTAAATTCCAGAAGTCGACAGAAGTCAGAATGGGATTAGCTACTTAGCATGTTTGTCTGGAATGGAGAACATGTGAAAAGGAATACTGTGAAATAAATATGGAAATTTTGGTTTGAGCCTCAATGTAGATGGGCTTGAATGTCACACTAAGAAGTGCATTTTTTTTTTTAATTTTAAACCCTTAACTTCTGTGTGTATTGACTTATAGGTGGAAGATTGGTAAGGGTAGGCAATGGGGGTCAAGTGACTTGCCCAGGGTCACACAGCTGGAAGTGGCTGAGGCCGCATTTGAAGGAGTGCATTTTATCTTACTGGCCAATGGCCAAATGCCTCCTTAAGATTGGGGATGGGCAGGCTCTAAACATTAAGAAGATCACTTTGGCAGGAGGGTAGTTTGGAAAGGAAGGAGAGCAATCAGGAATGTTCTGTTGATGAGGCAGGAGAAGAGGTCCTGAACTCCAATTGTAGAGGAAGGAAGGAAGGGAAGGAGATTGTTGTCAGAGAAGCTATAAATACAGAAAGGTACTGCACCAGCAGCTGATGGGTTGTGGGGGATGAAGGGTCAAGGATTGTAGGATTTAGGACCGGTAGGCACCTTGAGACCAGTGAGTCCAACCCTCTCATTTTATAGTGCAAGAAGCTAAAGATGAGAGAGGGAAAGTGGCCTGCTTAAATTCATTCCGGATGTCAGGGGCAGAGTTGGTCTTTGGACTTCAATCCAATGCTTTTCCCATGATCCCAGACTTTCAAAGGAAAATATCTAATTAAAAAAAAGTAAGTTTATAAAAACCAAGGAAATTGTGATTCAGCTATTAGCTACACTCATTATGAGGAAGATTTCAGAAGTCTATAGAGCCTGACGTTTCAAAATTATACTGCATTTAAAGTAACTCTTTTTAAGAAAAGAAACAAGCCAAACCTGGTCATTTGTGGTTATAATAGCAATAGCGGAAATGTATATTTTACATATATGTGCATATATGTATCTGCATATAAGTAAATAAGACAAGTAGGTGCCACAAGGGGCCCGGAGTCAGGAGTTATCTGAGTTCAAGTCTAGCCTTAGATACTAGCTGCATGACCCTGGGCAAGTCACTTAATCTTGTTTGCCTCAGTTTCCTCATCTGTAAAATGAGCTAGAGAAGGAAATGGCAAACCACTCCGGTATCTTTTTCAAAGAAAACCTTAAAAGGAAAATCAGACACGACTGAAATGACTCAATGAAAATATATACCTATATGATATACAGTTCAACTACTGTGATAAACATATTATATTTCATTACATATATTAGCAATATATTATAAATCACATAAGTGATATATAATATGTAAATGATTATACTATATTATATGTACACATATATCTCATTTTAAGGTTTATAAAGCACTCTACACACATTATCTCATTTAATCCTTACAGCCCAGGGAGTTACTTTCTAAAGGTGTTCTCATTCCCATTTTACAGCTGAGCAAATTGAGTCTCAGAGAGGTTAAATTGCTGGTGAAATCACTGCTAGGAAGCATGGGAGGCAGTATTAGAAACCTGGTCCCTCCTGGTTGCGCGTCCGCTGCTCTTTTTGCTGACAGCACAGTAAAATTGAAATGAGAAAATCCTTGGCTATTATCCTCGTACCCTGGTAAAAGCTACAGGAGACCGCAGCTGCCATCTTCTGGGGACACGTCCCATGGGGCCCGGCGTCTCTTTCACAAAGCACTATGTTGTCTTCGTCTCCTCGGCAGCGGACGTGGCTCCAGTGAATGGGAATAAGGCCCAGTTCAGACATGGGGGTCTGCTTGGCTGTTCCTTTGGCCCTGGGGATGGGGGGAGAAAACCACAGTTACATTATAAAATTAGCCTCTGCGCCGGCGGGTGTGGGAACACGAGAGGACCGAGGAGGAAGAGAAGGCCTGGGGAAAGAGCTTTCAAGGGAATTGGTCAAAACTTGGGCAAACCAGTCCCCATCGCTTCATTCTTTTCACTAGTTAGTTCTGCAAGACTTAACTTTTCCGGCCCTTTTCGAATAAGATTGGCTCTTTCATTGGGGGGCAGAAAGAGGCTCTGCCAACGGACTCTAATTAAATAGGGAGCCACGGGAGTTTATGGAGTAGGAGCCTGATGTGGTCAGACTTCTCTTCTTTATGACCTCTGCAATCCAATATAAACTGCCCTGCTTGGTACTCACATTCTTCTCCCTTCCAGGGTCCAGCCCACTTGGCCACACAACAATCCATCTCCGGTCTGCAAGTCTTTGCGTTGGCTGTTCCCTCTGCCTGGAACATGCCCCTTCCTTGGGTCCCCTTCCCAAGGCTCAGCTTCTTTCGAGACTCAGCTCTGGGCCCCACCCCACATTCCCTGGTTTCTGCTTTGGGGTGCTTTGTATTTGCTCGTGTTGTTTTCCCTCTCAGGGAGGGCAGGAACGGTTTCCATTCTGGCTCCATTTCCCCAGTTCCTGGCACATGGAAGGGACTTGTTAAGTGCTCGAATTCGAATCAAGCTTCATTTTTCTTTCAATGGGCCTGGGGTGACAACTGCTTTCTGACAGGCTTATAGAGTAACCAGGGAACTGAATGGCAAGGAAGCCCCACAGCCGCTGTGTGTCAGGGGCTGCTGTGGAACCCAGGACTTCCCGACTCCCAGCTGGCCCTTCCTGCTCGCTGCTCCCTCTGTCTCTGCTTACTCAGCATCCCGTCCTGGGTCACGGGGTGAGGAGAATATTAGACTGGAAGCTCCCTGGAGGCAGGAACTTTTTTTTTTTTAACTTTTCTCTGTATGCTCAGCATTCAGTACAGGGCCTGGCACTTAGTAGGTGCTTAATAGTTGTTAATCGACTGACAGACAGACAGACCAGCAGACTTCTCCCACAGGCAGCAGATAGCCATTTCGTATCTGCTCCCAAACAGTTTTCTCTCGCCTGAACCTAGGGACTGGCGGACACTGGCCCCACACAGGATGAGGACACTCAGGCTTGGTTGGGGCTAATAAAGAATGGTGGGGGCAGCCAACAGCCCTGGCAAAGCCTTGCCCCGGGAGGAAGACGAGAGATATGAAGGGCTTCGCATGCTGTACAAATTGCACTTCTTCAGGAGCAGGATAAGGAAAGTGAAAATAGAATTGTTGGTATGAGAGAAAAGACCTGATAAGGATCGGCTTGGCCGGACATTCGTGGATTGAGGTCCAGGAGGGGCAGACATCAAGGACCACCTAGTCCAACAATCTCATTTTACAGCTGAGGAATAGAGGCTCAGAACAGCGAGGAGACTTGCCCAGGGTCCATGCAGTTGGCATGTGTCTGAGACAGGCTTTGGATGTACATTTTCTTGACTCCCAGACCAGTGCCCACTACACCACACTGCCTCTCACTGGGCTGGGAATCAGATCAGGTTCTAGTCTCAGCTCTGACACTTGGGCAAATGGCCATCTCTTTTGGCCTCAATTTCATCATCAGAAAAATGAGTGGGTTTCTATCAGGAGAGCTCTAGGTTCTTTTCCAGCTGGGTGACATGAGAGAAATGCCTTAATCCTCCTGGGCTTTAGCTTCTTCTTTTGTAAATGGAGGGCATTGGACTCAGTGGTATCTAAAGGCTCCTCCGGCTCTAAATTCATAGTCCTATGTCTCATGGGCCACTATAGGACTATGAAAGAGATCTAGAATCATGCACATTTGGCTAGAGCTCAAAGAGCTTTCCTGATACCCAGTAAGTATAAGCATCCCCAATGTACAGATGAAAAAACTGAAGCTCAGGTAAAAAAAAAAATATATATATATATATATATATATATATATATATATATATATATATATGGAGAGAGAGAGAGAGAGAGAGAGAGAGAGAGAGAGAGAGAGAGAGAGAAAGAGAGAGAGAGAGAGATCCTTTCTTATAATCAATACTGTGTTTTGGTTCCAAGGCAGAAGAACAATGGAGGTTAAGTGACTTGCCCAGGATCACACAGTTAAGAAACGTCTGAGGACAGATCTGAACCCAGGACCTCCCATCTCTGAGCCTGGAGACTCAGGTATATTAAACAAGTCACCCACAGGCACACAGCTGATCCTAAATGTAGATTTGAACTTAGTGTTCTTTAATCCAAGTTCAACCTACTTTTCACTCCACCATTCTCCAACATCCTATAACATAGGAGCACGGAATTGTGCCATCACTGTACACTGACCTCACCATCAGGATGCCATTCTGGTCCTCTTCGAGTACAAAGGGCAATGACCAACCAAACGATATGAACGTAGGAGCGCTGGAGCTCAAAATTTCACATGCCTTTTCCAAAGTTAAATTTTTTGAAGAATTTTTCTACAATGACTATCAAAGCTAAAAGTTAAATAAATGATCTGAGAGATGATCAGTTCCTGATTAAAATAATAGGCCTTGGCCAGGAAGAATGTGAAGCGGATTACCCAAGAATGAGATCCAGATGGGTCCCAACTCATCTCACCTAATCCACAGATTTTATGAGAAGTTGCTTTGAATGAATGCAGACTGATATTCTTTATCCTAGAAGGGCTTAAATACGTATTCAAACAGGCATGGTGTCTCTGGAAACGTCACTCTGGAAATCCAGCCAGAATAATTCCACTCTGAGCCCCGACAACAAAGTTAGTGGCAGATTTAAGGTCCTGTGACTGTCGTCTATAGCAGCAACCAAGGCAGGTTAGTCTGAGGTTGTGAAATGAGGAGGCTATGACATGCTGAAAGATGGATGACTGGAGCCATCTGACTGACCTTTGGGAAGTCTGTGGCTTTTCCAAATGAGAAAAACCCACACTCCCAGCCATTACAATGTTCTTCATGACAGAGGCTCTCAGAGGGGTTTAGCCACTCATAAGTATCTGAGACAGGATTTGAACCTGGAGCTCTCAGACTCTAAAGTGGAGAGTTTTAGGGCATAGGGCTTGGAGTCAATGGATTCTGCTCTTCTTTCCTTCATGCCTCAATTCAGATGATGATTTTTTTCCTCTAGAGAATGATTTTTTAAAAAGAATAATTACAAAGCATTCCCCAATCAGAAAATGGTCAAAGGATATGAATAGACAGTTCTCAAAGGAAGAAATTAAAACTATTCACAGTCATATGAAAAATGCTCCAAATCACTACTGATTAGAGAAATGTAAATTAAAACAACTCTGAGATACCACCTCATACCGACCAAAAAAGGGAAATGATAACTGTTGGAAGCGATGGGGGGAAATTGGGACACCAATACACTGTTGGTGGAACTGATACAACCATTCTGGAGAGTTATATGGAACCAAGCTCAAAGGGCCACAAAACTATGCATACCCTTTGACCCAGCAATACCACTACTGGGTCTGTATCCCAAAGAGATCAGAGATAAGGGGAAGGACCTATAAGGACCTGTGCCAAAATATTTTTAGCAGTTCTTTTTGTAGTGGCAAAAAATTGGAAATTGAGGAGCTGTCCATCACTTAAGGAATGGATGAACAAGTTGTGATACATGGTTGTAATGGAATACATAAGAAACAATGAACAGAATGAGTTCAGAAAAACCTGGATAGTCTCATATGAACTGATTTAAAGTGAAGTGAGCAGAAACAGAAGATTGTATACAGCAGTGATTCCCAAAGTGGGTGCCACCGCCCCCTGGTGGGTGCTGCAGCGATTCAGGGGAGCGGTGATGGCCACAGGTGCATTTGGGGGCGGTGAATAACTGTAAGGGGGCGCTAAGTCATATTTTTTCTGGAAAGGGGGCGGTAGGCCAAAAAAGTTTGGGAACCATTACTGTACAGTAACAAAAATATATACAATGATCAACTATGAAAGATTAAACCATTGTCAGCAAAGCAAGTCTCCAAGATAACCACAAGGGACTCATGATGAAAATGCCATCCACAGCCAAAGAAAGAACTGTTGGAGTCTGAAAGCAAATGAAAGCATTCCATCTTCTACTATTTTCCTTCAGGAGATCTCTATTGTATGTGTGATATGTGTTTTCCATTACAACATGAGCAATATGGAAATATGTATTCTGGGAAAGTACAGGTATAACCTGTATCAGACTACAGCCTGGGGGAGAGGGAGAGAAGGCTGGGAGGAAAAAAATATGAATTTTAAAATGTCAAAAAGATTTGTCAATTTTAGATGATCACTCTATTGCAAATATTAATATGGAAATGGGTTTTGAACATATAAAACCCAATGGAATTGCTTGTTGGCTCTGGGAGCAGGGAGGGAAAGAACATGAATCATGTAACCATGGGAAAATAGTCTTAATTAATTAATTAATTAATTTCAAAGGAAAAAAGAATTATCAAAAATTGTTTCTATGTGTACTGAAAAAAATTAAAAATTTAGCTTAATTTTTTAAAAACGGATATCCACCACCATAGAAGGAAAAACAAAAGAATGAAAAAATTGATTCATATCTCATTTAGGCATAGACTCATAGCTAGAAAGGCTTCAAGGGTCATTTAGGCCAATCCCCTTAAGAAACTAGTTTTCAGAGAAGGTCTAGGAAATAAATAGCAACAACAAGCACAAATATTTATTAATCCCTATCTCTCTACCTTGAGGGATTTACTCCCTGGGGTATACAAATAGAAACACAGAGAAGCACTTAAATGGATTTCTTATCTCATTGGTAGGATCTTCTCTTAAACCTCCTAGGACCTCAGTTTCCCCATCTGTAAAATGAAAAGGTTGGCCCAGGTGGTCACTTCTAGCTCTCGTTCTGTGCTCATATATCCCTGTGATCACACTCTAAGTCTGCCCATCCTGGGTGACACTTGTCCATATGCCCCTTTATGTTCTCCGGTTGGGTGGGAGAGACAGATAGGATGAACTGACCCATTGCGCAGAGGTTTTCCTCACTTTCTGTCGATTTCATGAAGATTCTAGTGGACAGTCCACTGGCCATCTTTCACCTTTTGCCACTTGACCAGACCATCTTCTCTTTTGATCATCAGTTAAAATGAGAACCTCAGTGACTAGAGAATCAGGGGATGTTTTACAAACGGGGCAGCCAGGAGCTGAGCCTCAGAGGAAGAGCAGGATTCTGAAAAGCAGAGGTGATGAAGAAATATCCCAGGAATGAAGGCTGTGGGGGTCAATACATGTAGACAGGCAATGGGACAGGTGGTGTCGATTTGAAGGAGTATTAATACTTGAGGGATGAAGGTTCAAGCTAGAATGATGGCCATAAGAGAGTGGAGATGTGACCTCCTCCTCCTTGGAAGTCTTTAAGCAGAGGCTGGATGACCATTTGTTGGGTACATTATGGTGGAGATTTCTTTCGTGCATGGGTTGGACTAGATAAGCCTTTGGGTCCCTTCCAAGTCTCAAATTCTGTGGTTCTGGAGATGGGGCCAAATATGTGGTAGAGTGTAATGGATTCGGCAGATACAGGATACAAATCCACTCCCCCAGACTCCCTCCCCATCCAGGGCTCTTTGTGTGTTATATAAAGGAACACCTGGCATTGACCAGGCCAGGGGGATTTGGTAAATCTAGCCTTGCTCCATTCTCAGGAAGTAAAGCAGTAAGGCTTCTTTCTAGGTCAGCATCAATTGTCACTTGTCCACACACAACTGGTAATTGGCAAGAAGCATCTGGGAAGCATCTCAGCAAGGGCCTGACTAAAAGGATCTGCCCTCACTGGCCCCTCTTTCCTGAGCACTCAGTAATTGTAAGGAGAACAGAACAGTCTATGCTAATTTGGCGGGTGATTAATGAACCCTGGCCCTTGCTCCCATGAGCCCCCTGATCACAAATTATAATTAGAAATCCATTCTTAAAGTCAAAAGTTAATCATCCAGGAATAATCTTCTCTAAAAAAGACCTCCATTTCTCAGATCCTCAGGCTTTTAAGTGGTTGGCAGCACAACTCCGAAAACCTCGTTGGATTTACATTTCTAAATGCAAAGGGCCTCAGAATCTAGTCAGTCAAGAAGCATTTGTTATGAACTCATCACAGGGACACAAAGAAATAGAAAACCATCCTAGACCCTCAAGGAAGGAAATAACATGGAGATAATTAGGTACCTACTAGCTATGTGCAGGATATATGGAAAACAGTCTGAGAAGGAAAGTTATGAACAGGAGGGGGTGCTGTGTTATCCTATCACCCTCATTTTACAGATGAAGACACTAAGGCTCAGAGAGATTAAATGGCCAAGGCCAGAGGTGCGGAGCTGGAAGTGATTGGCAGCCATCTAGAAAAGCCTTCTTATTTCACAGTTGAGAAAAATGAAACCCAAGGAGCTTAAGTGGCTTGTCCATGTTCACCCTCGCTTTTCCTCCTGAGCTGGAGGTGGCATGGGATATATTGGTGAAGGTCTGGGACACACTCCGGAGACCCAGGCCATTAACTTCAACCTACCTACTTTGTGGAAAGGACCCAGGGATTGACCTCCTTGTTCCAATATTTCTGAGTAAATAGATTAGTAGAAGTCGGTGAAAAAGCAAAGGCCAGCATCCCAGGACGGGGTGGGATAATGGGCTGTATAAGAAATGCCAAGCTTCTCAGGCCTAGAAAATGGACTTTTCTTCAAGAACCAGAAAAGGCTTTGGATTACTCGGACCCCAGCACCTGCTTCATGGACTAGCTTAGCAGGACTGACGTTTCTTGAGGTCTACTGCTCTTTGAGTCTTTTCCATTTAGAGATGTCTTTATAGTGGCATTTTAGGAAGGGCAATGGGAAGATAAGATTTTAACTTTCCACACCAAAAGATTCCTCTAGGCATCTTAGGGTCATCGATTTACAGCTGGAAGAGATGTTAGAAGCTAAGTCCGAGCTCTTTATTTTAAAAATAAGGAAACTGAGACCCATAGAGGGTAAGGGAGTTACACAGTCAAGACATTTCGGAAGCAGGATTTGAACACAAGTCTTTCTGACTCCACTTCCAGCACTCTAGTCACACTAGACCAGTGATGGCGAACCTTTTAGAGACTGAGTATCCAAACTGCAACCTTCATGCCACAGGAGAGCCTCCCACTTACCCCAGACAGGAGAGGGAGGAAGTGCTCCCACTGGGCTGCTGGGCTGAGGGGAGGGTGATGGGAGAAATGTCCTCAGGTGTGTGCAGAGAAGGGGAGAGGAAAGTTTGCCAACATGGGTCCAGACCACCTGGCCTCTACTGGGTCTTCCCCGATAACCCAAGTGTCTCTGTCTCTCTGTGGGTCTCCCTCCAATCAAATGTAAATCCCTCGAGGGCCTGGAAAGTAGGAGACAATTAATGTTTATTGAATTAAGTTGACCTGGACACTCACCCAAGCTGCAGCTGGCGACAGATGACAGCAGCGGCACTGTCATCCCAGGCACTGCTACAGATAATGCCCCAAACTCTTCCGAAATACACTTCCACGGTGCCTTCAAAGTCATTTTCTCCACCTTGGAGGCGCACTGACCCTAAAGAGGGAGAAAAGGCCCAAATTCCTTAATAGCCAGAACCCATTTGAACAGACTGAATCAGGCCTATCATTTGGCATTTGTAGGTACTTTTAAAATGCGTGTTAATTGATTGACTATTTGACTGGCCATACCCCTGTGATTTCTGTGTAATGGTGGCAGCCCCTAGTCTCATCGATTCTGAGACTTCCCCTCTCTTTCCCATGCTTCACAGAAGAAGGCAATGGCCTGAAATAAGGATTTAAAACGCAGCTGCTAATTAGTATGCTAATGGTGGAGCTCATGGCACCTGCTAGCAATTTTAGACAAACAGTTGAATTCAAATTCAGCAGGGGGTGGGGGTGGAAAGGAGTGGGAAATGACTGATTCCAGTGTCCAGCCCCAATTCTGGAAGGGCCCATTGGTCTACTTTCAAGAGGGATGGTAGGTAGTCCTGAGGGGGAGGTCCCTTTCAGGTCTACAGCTATTTGTGGGGCTTTGAAGGTGGTTATTTTGGGTATGAAGTATAGTGGAAGTCTAGTGCATTCAAGACTCCATTAGCTTGCTTGGCTCATCTGATGCCATCTCTACCCATGGAAGACACTAGGGAGCTTTCTTTCAGTCGAATCACAATGCTGCATAAGGATAATGCCTTAGACAGACTATATGGCTCAGGTGGACTTTCTCTAATGTGCTCTAATTGACTCATTGAGAAAAGCTCTGTAGAAAGAACTGTTGGCATCTTCCAAAAGACCTATTAGGTTTATCTACTTAATCTTTTTCTCATTTGTGTCTGGGACGCACAATCACTCTTCTTCATGACCTCCAGGAAGAGGCCATGTGGTAACTTTAGGGTCTTCTTCCAGGCTGAAGTCATGTCCCCCTTTCCCCTCCTGCCACCCCCACCAAGAATGAGCCCTCTATCTTTGGCCTTGTTGTTTGTCCCTTTCTGTTACATATCAACAGTGGCACCCCTTTGATCTTATAAGTTGAAGAGGTCCTAAGGCCTCTTGGAGTTCCAGTCGGGGTTCCACAGCCAAGCTGACATCAATCCCAAGGGTCAAGGAGCCATCTTCAGGCCCAGCTAAGGAAACTGAAGCTCAGAATTCTACCTACCCAACCTGTGTGTAGAATTAATTAATCCTGTCCCTCACCTCTAAGGGACCAAAGTGTAAATGGAAATCTAGCCTTGAAGCCAAAAGTTAGGAGCTAAACTTTACTAAAAAGCTTTCTGTTTCTTACATCCTCGATCTTTCAAGTGTTCCCCAGCAGAAATCAGAAAAGATTCTTATTATCTTTTCTTATTATCAAGATCTTTAATCTGGAGACACAAAATATCCCAGAGTTCAGTCCATCAATAACCATTTATTAAACATTTACTATGGGGGACAGGGTGTTAGGATAGAAGAATAAGGGATAGGGGAAAATGCAAAGGTCGTCTCTAAAAGGGAGAGAGGAGAATTTAGCTATAAACTCTGGAAAAGATTCTAGAAGGGGAAGCTCTGCAGAGGGGGGGTTTGGGGAGTTAACTGAAAAAAACTGTCACTCCTGAAATGTCCTTTCTCTGAGCTGAAAGGGAGAACAGTGACTCCATCAACTCTTGGGAACTAACTAGTTTTGTGGAAAAACTAGGAGGTTCTTGGGTTTGGAAGAATACCTAGGAGGAGATCTGTGTTTCCCTGAAGTGCTGTGAACAATCTGGCTGTGGACAATTTGGCTATGGCATTTTGGCTAAGTTAAACCAAAGGGTTTTACATCTGGGACTTCAGGTTTTACCTAAGAAGCCAACCCCAGGCTTGGGGAAGAACTCAGTCTACCTGTGAGTCCAGGGGGTTAGAAAGAGCAGTGACTAAGAAGGGTGTAAAGAAGATCAGAAGAGCTCTCTCCTGAAAGGACCCTAGAAAGTGGGAGGAGAAAGAGCTGTGTAGAGTTAGGACCTTACCTACTATTTCCCTAACCTCAAGAAGTAAAATAAACTTAGTTTCCTGTAGTCTCAAAGGGTTTGTGCTTCACTGGCCCTGGGAAGGTCCCTAGGTGGGTTTTTTCATCACCAATCCATCTATGTCCTTCCCAATTAATATATCTCCTTTGGGAGATAAATTTCTTTTTCAAGAGTAAGGAGGTATAAAGAAAGGCAAAAACAGCCCCTTCCCTCAAGGAGTTTCCATTCTCCTGGGGGGGGGGGGGAGATAACATGTCAACAAGGAATGTACAAGCTATATACATAGTAAAAGGGAGACCACCTGAGGATAGTTTTCCATCCCCTTTGTACCTGGAAATTGTCACATGCTCCTGCCTTAGGGAAGAACAGAGATGCAATGGCCCAATCCCTTTTACAGACTTGGACCTAAAGTCATCAATAGAAGCTGGCTCCATCTTGAAGTCATCATTGATCCCCAGCGATCAGATCATCAACATATTCACTATCTCAGCCTACTTTAATACACTCTTAATTCTCTTTGTCCTGAGTTTTGCCTCCTTAATCAGGGTGAAAGCTGGGACAAAGAATTTTCTTTCAACAGAGTGATGTGTTCTTCTATTGGCTCTTTTTGCTTCTTGGGGAGAAAGAGGCTATATTCCTGTGAACTGCTGGGTTAGGCAGAGGCCTGCTGCCATTCTCCCACCTGGTCACCATGTGTCTGAGAACACATGTTGCCTCTATTTCTTTTCTGTTCATCCTTTCCTGATAGTAGGTGGATGATAATTGTGAAAGGGAAGTACCCAGATGAACAGGGGACCCATGAGAGGTACTTCCAACAACCAGAGTCAATAGTAGAGTATGAAAGAGAGGCAGCAGTTGATGACAGAGGATATCCCCAGACAATGGTGAAAAGGCAGCCTGAGGACAGAAGCAGCTTCAGGGATTGTGAAGAAAGGCACCAGAGACCACCAGCATGGAAGGAGAGGTGGGAACATTCAGGAGGACTTCATGAAGAGAGAAAAGGACTTGTGGAGCTAGGGAGATACCCTTGGCCATACATTTCTATGTCTGTGCTTGACTAAGGCCCTTTAAATCTGAGCCCATTCTTCCCAGGGACCTTGTGTGTACAAAGGGAGACCAAGCCCCAGGAAGGGAAAGGGATTACTCTTGTAACTACTGTTCTTGTTATACCTTCTCAGGAGTTTCCTTTTCCAAAACCTACTAGACTTGATTCCTAATTCAAAATAGAGCCCACCGAAGGGGGAGCTTTTGAGTTCCATTACTAGAAGTCCCAGGAGGTACCACTAGAGCCTTAACTAGGACTAGGCAGCAAGTCTCCTGGGCCTGGGCCAGCAAATGCAATTGGAAGTTGGAGAGGAAGGGGGATGGTGGGGCGAGTACACTTTGAACTAGGTTGGTTCAAAGTTGGAGGTTTAATAAAAACAGAAGTACCTCCATCAACTCCTCCAGTCTGTTTGAAAAGGGTTTTGAAACCTCCCTCAAGCTGGCTTCTTCATCTAATGCATATCAGATGCCAGCACTTTGCCTGAAGCCAAAGAATGTCCATGTTTTTCAAATAAAATGTTATTGACATCTTTTGTTCTTACATATTTTTCCCATTTCCAGCCGGATTTCTCTACTCTCTCAAGTTATTCCTTCTCAAATTGAGAAAAAGAAGAAGAAATAGAAGGTCAGTAAAACTAACCAACATCACCCCAAAGTCTGATATTATCTGCAAGGATCCACATCCATGCAAGGATGCAGGAGTGGGGCAGGGAGGGAGGTGGGTTTTCTCCCTTCTACATCTTTGGGACAAAGCCTGGCTACTAGACTCTTAGAGCTTTCCATTTGGGTTGTTTTTATCGCTGCTGAGCTTTACATGCTTGTAGTTTGGGGTTATACTTTTCTCCATTCCACTTATCTCACTTGGCCTCAGGTCATAGTCTCATCAGATTAATCCCTGGACAGGACTGGAAAAGCCAGGGATTTACAGGATCAAAATGTATGAGGTAGGATTTGAACTCAGGTCTTCCTGACTCCAAATCCAGTGTCTGTCCAGTATACTTCCTCTGCTTCTCTGTATCTATCCTACTAATTATCTCTTATAGCATACCATTATATTTATTCATCATAGAACACCATTATATTTATGTACCATTTTGCTAAGCCTTCCCCAATCAATGGGTATTGACTTTGTTTACAATAAGGAAGGTAGATGTTGATTGGAAACCTCAAGGAAAGCATCATGTATGGTGGAATATCAACTTCCCGAGGACAGATATTGGATCAGAGGATCATAGGCTTAGCGCTAGAAGAGGTCATCAAGTCACACTGTGTCCTAATTCTGAGGATAAAGAATCTGTGGCAGAGAGAGGAAAATGCTTACTCAGGATCATCTAGCTAGAGTCTGTGGCATGATTGGAACCCAAATCTTCCTGCCTCCCAGTCCTATGCCCTATGCACTCTGCTGGAGATGACACCACACACACACACACACACACACACACACACACACACACACACAGCCACTTTGCCACATGCACCACTTCTAAGTACCACAACCAGGTGAAAATGCAGCAGGTGGGCAGCTAGGTGACTCAGTGGATAGAGATGGGAGACCCTGGTTTCAAATCTGATCTCAGACACTTCCTGTGTGACCCTGGGCAAGCCATTTAATTTGCCTAGCTCTTGTCCTTCTGTCTTGGATCTGTTAATGAGAAAGAAAGGGTTAATAGAAAAGATTACAACTCCCTGAAGGCTCAGATGATGTTTAGCATTTTTTAATGTTGTAGAATGTTTTTATTTATTTTGTTAAATATTTCCCAATTATACTTTAATCTGATTGGCCCCTCCTGGGGAACTTGCTGTGCTTATGGTCAGCAGGCAGTGAGTTTGAAACCTCTGCTCTAAACCTGGGATTCTCCTTTCTAGTGTCTTCCTCGTCAGCTCCAATTTCATTCACGATGCATTAAATGTTGGAGGGGATGTGGCAAAATTGGGACATTATCACTTTTATCGCCCAATCTGCTAGGTGTGAGGGTACCTCAGTGTTGTTTTAATTTGCATTTCTCTAATCAAGAGGGATTTAGAACACTTTTTCATGTGATTATTGATTACTTTGATTTCTTCATCTGAAAATTGATTATTCATATCCTTTGACCATTTGTCAACTGGGGAATGACTTGGATTCATATAAATTGACATAAATTGATATAAATCTCTATATATTTGAGAAATAAGACCTTTATCAGAGAAATCTGCTATAAAATTCCTCCCCCTCCCCCCCAGTTTATTGCTTCCCTTCTAATCTCGGTTACATTGGTTTTGTTTGTACAAAAATCTTTTACATTTAATATATCAAAATTCTTCAATAATTATTTTTTATTTTATTCAATAAAATATCAAATATTATTCAATAATAATCTATCTCTATCTCTTGTTTTTTTCTTTTCCATATATCTTCCAGTTAAAGTCTTCTATGTTCCCTTAATTTACTTATTGTATCACCCTTTATATCTAAATCATATATCCTTTTTGACCTTATCTTGGTATAGGATGTGAGATATTGGTCTATGCCTAGTTTCTGCCATACTGTTTTCCAGTTTCCCCAGCAGTTTTTGTCATATGTTCTCCCCAAACTTGGGGTCTTTGGATTTAGATGGTTAGCATTTTTAGCAATAAAATATTTTTAACTAAAGCATGCACATATATATATATATATATATATATATATATTTAGACATAATACTATTGTACACCTAATAGACTAAAGAATAGTGGGAACATAATTCATCTATGCGATGGAAAATCAAAAGATTCATGTGACTCACTTTATTACAATATTCGCTTTATTAGTACCAAATCAGTAATACCTCCAAAGCATGCCTGTAAAGCATAGATAATGTTAGTATTTTCTAAAGTATGCGGCCTTCAAGGATAAGAGATCCTTGTGTTAGGTTTAGGAGCCCCTGTTTTTATTTGAGTTAGACACCACTGCACCATGGTAGATGCCTGGGTTTCTTCCTCTATAAAATAGGGATAAAAATCATACATACCTCCCAGGACTGTCATAAAGATCAAATAAGCTCATATTTGCAAAGTAGCGTGCTAATCTTAAAGTGCTCTATAAATGCTGGCATTTTTTTTGAAGTTGGAAAATTATCTAGTTTAATCACCTCATTTTATGGATAAGGAAACTGCCATCAGCTATGTCTCTTTCTCCTGTGTTGACCTTGTCCATGTCTTTTTGTGAAGCCTTCCTAGGAGACCCACCAGATACAAGGAAGTCCTTTTCCTAGCTCTCTTCCTAACATTCATGGATGTCTATCCATTATACAAAGGAGTTATCCACTATCCCTCTCTCCTTTTCCAGTCATATGTATCCTCAGTGTTGTCTTCTCCGCTCTCTCTTGTTCAAGTCAACATTGTTAAGATGCTGTGGTCTATTTCTCCTTTGGGTTACTTGCAATGGTGAGTCTTCCGATATGGTTCTGTTCTTTGCCTTGTAGCCATATAGCATCTCCAAGAAAATGATGTTTTGGGGACAGGGAATAGTTGAAGCTCTGAACCAGTAGCCAAAAATGATTCAACCCATCTTCATCCTTTTATTCAATTCTGAGCTCAGTTCATCAGCCATCTATCCAGGTGATACAGGCATAGATGAAGCATCTATCTATCCAACTGCATGTCATAACCTGGGCAAGAGCCATTCTTCATCCACTTGATATTTCCTTTGTAGGCTATTGGGCTGATCTCTTTTGAACCTCAAAGAGGCCCTCTGTTTGAGAACTCAATCAGCCAAATGTCAATGACAAAAATAGGAAGCATCTGGAATAGTCATCATCTATTGTCATCTCACATGTTAATATCATAAAAGACCCTATGAAAGACGCAGCCAGAAGGATAACTTTGTTCAATGATCCTTTGAGTATCAATGTCAAGTAAGGCATAAAACAGGGGAAAAGTAGACACTCAAGGGATTTCCATCATCATCATCAAAGTTATCATTTTTATAATACTTTATAGTGTACAAAGTACTTTAGAAAAGTTATCCCACTTAATCCTTACACCATAGTGGATAAGGAGCTGCTGACCTTGGAGTAAAGAGGATGAAGGTTTGAGTCCCACTTCTGACACAGTTACAGAACCATGGGCTACTCCTTTAAACTCTAATTGCTCAAGGCAATTCTCAAAGACTTTCTAAGACCACCATACGGATTTGCATGAGTTGAGGGAATTTGCAGACCAGAAGAACCTCAAATGAAATCTAAGGTTTGGCCCAAAAATAAGTAAATGAATAAATAAAAAAGTACATTAAGTATGCATACACTTGCCAGACAACAAATAAACAAAAGCAAGTTAAAAACAACAAAGATCATCAAGGAGCTTTCATCCTACTGGAGAGAGATAAAAACATGTACCCAACTAAATATAATACAAGGAAAATAGAGGCAGGAGAGAATGCTGAAGGGATTATAGAAAATTTTCCTGCAAAATATCTAAATGAAAGAAGGGTTCTCCTCCATAAATAATTTCAAGCTTTTATTGAGTTTCCTATGGTTAAGAGGGATAGAGACTAGACTGCTTATTTCACTGACACAGGGAACTCCCAAATGAGAGAAGGCTCTCTACCAATACAGGTAAGCACTTGTCTGCAATTATTAATCTTAGAGATTTACTAAGGGCCCTGAGAGATGAAGTGACTTTCCCATAGCTTGCATGTGTCAAAGGAAGGCCTTGACACAAGTCTTCCTGACTCAGGAGCCATGCCATGAAGCTGCCATACCATGGCTGCTCCTCATGGTCAGTAATATTTATCAATATAATTGCCAGATGATTTGAAGGATGGCATCTAGCCTTAGGCTCAAAGATTGTGCATTCATTCATTCTAAATGAAGCTAATTGATTCACAATGGTTCAAATGATCTGAAAGAATACACTCATCTTAGCCCTAAAACGACACTAGGACTTCAGGTATGAAGTATGAGGGCAAAGTAAGAGGCCCTAAAAGAGCCACTTTTCAATATCCCAGGAGGAATAACCACAGAAAGGTCAAATCAAGGAAGTTATGTTTTTTAACCCAAAAAAAGAAATGAAAATGATCAGAAAAGAAGGAACAGACAAAACAAAATTTCCCACATAACAAGTTCATTAGAAGGTATGAAAAAATACAATGAATTAACTAACACCAGAGACAGTCCCAGAAACAAAGCTCTGACTAATGGAAGACATACCAATGAGGGTAGTAGATCATTGAAGGAAAGAAATGAAGAAATCACATTAATTAAGTGGAAACAAGACCCAAAAAAATAAAAAAAGACTGAGCTCAACAGCCTGGAAATAGCTGTGGAAAATATTTTTTTAAAAACAACGATTCACTGAGAAATTATACTTCTGGAAGATAACAATAGTAGAAACTGCAAAACAATCAGAAACACAGTTGGACTTCCTGCCAAGGTGGCTGCTTCAGTTGGAGGCAAGCTGCCCAGCTTCCATATTTCTATTCCAACAAAACCTTTAAGTTCACATCAGGCTGAATACTGGCCTTTAAAAATCCAGGAGGAAAATAAAGTAGGTGATTTCTTCCACCCCAGAACTGCACAAGAAGTCGGCCTGAAGCCCATGGGCAATAGAAAAGCAAAGTGAGCCTGAGCAGAGGCAGGGCAGGTGTAGCCTACAAGGGTCTGCGTCTAGAGGCATCAGGAATGGAGAGCTTCCCAGAGAGACAGCACAGGGGTCAGAAAGCCCAGAAACGTGGGAAATGATAGGAGGCAACAGTCAAGATGTCACAGGGCTCAACTCGGGCCTAGAACTTCTGAAGTCCCTAACAGCATACTGAGGCCAGAGAGGGAACAAGAATCCACAGGACACAGCGTGAAACCAAATAGGGATTTCACTTGTGTTGGTGGGTCCCATTCACACCGAGATTAGGAATAGAATTTGGAGAGGAAGGTGTAGACCTGAGATTTCATCAGTGTGAGGAACATTTGGTATGGAAACGTCCCTACACACACACACACAGAGATAAACAATAAGATGAGTTCTAGTAAAATAAAGTGGCCTGAATTGTGTGCGGACTACAGCAAAAGAAACACCAAATGCAACAATTAGAAGCTCTAACTGAAGCTGAGAGCGTCCCCTCTTTAAGCAGACTTGCCTTGGCCCCAGGACCTTCTTGAAGCTTCTCCAGCTTGGAAGCACATTTCTGATCCAGGCCTCAGAGTCGCCTCCACAGCCCAGTAAGGCAGGGGGCTAGTTAGTACTTGGCGTTGGATGGCTCCAGAAGACACCTTCCCAATGTGTAGTCTGAAGAGGGAAGGAAAGAGATGGGGCCTGGACCCTTAGATCTCTGCCAGCAGGCCGCGGATGTGGGAAAGCCGGGCTCTTTGGCAGCCTCTCGTGTTTACCACTCTACTTTTTTCTGCCAATTCATTCATTCATCTAGTTCGGTCAGGGTTTACAAAGACCTCTGTTCGAATCTCTACTCTGCTCCATACTACCTGTGTGACTTTCCCTGATAAGGAAAACTCTCAGCTGTGCAAATCCCTTCTCCCAATGCACGCTGAAGGAGCAACAAAGCCCTCCCGTTCCATTGCATGTGCACCACAGTCATTTGTCTTGTCTAGGGCTGTGGGAGAATGCCATGTGGATGAAATTATCTTATTGTTCCGATCCGGAGAAAAACAGAGACTTCTGAAAGTTCTGAGAGATGACCAATAGCTGGCCAAGTGGAATTTCTACAAGAGTAATAGAAAAGTCCCCGTTACCACACATCTGTTAAGCAATAACCACAGACCTTAAAACCCGACACCAGCTGCAAAGGATGGGAGGCTACGTTTCTGCTTGAATTATGAAATGTCCAAAGCCGCATCCTGAAAGAATCTCGAAAGAATTGGATTTTGAACCTTATGCTGAAATTTGCTCCAATACCACAGGCGAGGGCAAAAGCTTGGGAGATTTAGACTTTAGTCTGTATTAATGTGAAAAAACCAGTTTCTATGACGGGGTGTGCTACTTCAAACTACATTTAATGGGTCGCTATCCCCATTTCGCCATTATAAAATGGCTCTTTTTATTCAAATCATACAAAGTAAAAAAATGAAAGCCAGATCTCCTTTAATTATACGTGATAGCCGCACTATTTCATAAGTGCTTCACTGCGAAGCCTCCATTTGTTCTCATTAATTCATAGTGAACTGACCATTGATTATTTGTGAAAAGCCTTTACTTCAGAGGATGAAATGAACTCACTAGAGGAGAGGCTTTCTCACATGAGTTGTCTTTGATACTTAAGCTGTGGTAGGATGTTTGTGGATTGCACTCTATGTTTATTGAAATGATTAAACAAGGAAAAAATGAACATAAAACCCCACCTTTCTTTTTTATTTCTCTTAGAAAGAATAGCAGGCTAAGAACTCCTAATACTTATACTCCCTCCCTCCTCCCTTCTCTCTCTCTCTCTGTCTCTCTCTGTCTCTCTCTCTCTCTGTCTCTCTCTGTCTCTGTCTCTGTCTCTGTCTCTCTCTCTCTGTCTCTCTCTCTCTCTCTCTCTCTCTCATTCTCTGTATGTTCACTCAGCGATCTTATCAGATCCTACAGGTTCCAATACAATCTTTTTTCTGATAATTCCAATATCTAGATATCCGGCCTTAATCTCTTTCATGAGTTCCAGTCCCATATCACCAATTGTCTATTTCCGACTGCAAAGCATCTTAAACTCACTATATGCAAACCAGAACTCATTGCCTTTCTCCACAACCTCATCCCTATGATGCTGAATGTGTAATCAGTCTCACACATAGTAGGTATTCAAGGTCTGTGCTTTGGTCACATTGTAGATATGATCGACATCTTAAAGATTCTCTTGTTCAATTCCCTCATTTTATATATAGGAAAACGGGGAACCCCCAAACTGGAAGTGACTGACAAGGTCACATAGGTAGTATGAAGCAAAGTAAGGTCTTTATAAGACCCAACTGAACTAGATGCTTTATAAACACTAACCGAATAAATGAATGAATTTGTGGTGGGGAGGGTTGAGGGGGGAGTAAAACGAGACTTTTGAGTTAAGCTTAGACAACATGAAAGGCTGCCAAAAGCCTAACTTTCCCACATCTTCACCCGGCTAGCGAAGAACTAAAAGACCTTTCCTGATCTCCCTGAACAAAGTCAAAAGACTGAAAAAAAAAATAGATGATCACATGAGGAATCTACTATCGAAAACAACTGACCTGGAAAAGAGGCCAAAGAAAGACAATTTCAGAGCTATCCAACTCCCTGAAGACTATAGCCAAACCAAAATAGCATATTTCAAGAAATCATAAAAGAAAACAATCTGGATCTATTAGACTAAAGGACAAAGTCAATATAAAATCCACTGGTCAGCTTCTGAAAGAAACCCCAGATTGAAAATACCCCAGAATGTCAGAACCAAAATCCAGCACCTCCAGATCAAAGAAAAAGTAACGTGAGCAGCCAGGATGAGAATCCAATTACCAAGGAACTCCATTTAGAATCACAAAGGACAATGCCAAAACTATTATAAAGGAGAGAACATTTCATATAATGATATTCTGAAAGGCAAACAATAAAGGTTTACAACCAATAACAACTTTTCCTCAGCACAATCCTGTAGGGGAAAATGGACCTATATTAGAAGAAAAGATCTTCAAACATTCCCAGGGAAAATATAAGAGATGAGGAGAGTTTCAAAAGGCAAATAGAGGAAGCAAGAACAACCTAGAAAGGGCAAACATTTGAGGAACCAGAAAGAGTAAAATGATGATAAAGTACTTCTATTCTTATGGGAGAGGGAGAAGAAACAAGTGTCTCTTCAGCATCCTAAGGTTATCAAAGGTGGAGGAAGTCAAGAAAGACAACCAAAATAACCAAGGATGGTTTTGTTCTCTTTTGTTGTTTTTAAGAGAAGAATGAAAAGAGAGTAAAAATAAGATTAAGGAAGCAATGAAAGAGAAGGGAAGAAAAGTGTTCTTTGGCATATTTGAGGTATATGATAAGAGCATTGAGGAAGGGAAGAATAAGTATCTCATTAATTTCACTTATCTGAACTAGGCAAAGGCGGGTTGAAGATATACACAGATTTGGGATAGAAAATACATTAAAATCAGCAGGGAATCAGGGAGAGGGGAGAAGGTGGTTTAAGAAATAGAATAGACAAAGGGAACAGTCACAAGCAAAACAAATTGCATCTTCAGATGTGGATAGATTAAAAGGAGGTGTAAGTGAGTGATTAGGGCCTGGGCTAGGGGAAGAGAGGAGCAGGGAAATGGGAGAAGGCTGCCTAGAGCACCAGTGCTGAGTGCATTCCTTCTCTTTCATTTCATCTTCCTTCTTTGTAAAGAGGAGGATGGCTGCAAAAAGAGGGAAACATATAAAAAGATATGATGGAGGGAAATATATAATTAACAATCACAGCTGTGAACATGAATAGGATTGATTAACCATAAAACAGAGGAGAGTAGCAGAAAAAATAGAAAGCAAAATTTAATAATTTTGTTATTTATAAGAAACACACTTGAAACATATTCACGCAGAGTTAAAAATGAGGGCCTAGAGCAGAATTTATTATGCCTTGGATGAACATTTAAAAGGAGAGATAGCAATCATGCTCTCAGACATGACAACGGTAAAAACTAAAAGTGATCATCAGAGAAACTACACTGTCATTAAAAGAACATTAGACAATGAAATAATTATCTATTGGCACTAAACAACATAGCACCCATTTAAAGGAAAAGCTGGTTGATGTTTATAGGGAGAAATAGAGAATAAAATTATAGTAGTTTGGAATGTGCCTACTTCAGACCCAGATAAATCTAACAAAAAGACAAATAAGAAAGAAGTGGAGGATGTGAATGTAATTTTAGAAGAAATTAAATATGACAGATCTCTGGTGATAATTGAATGTAAATAGAAAAGAATGTACATATTTCTCAGCCCTGCAAGATACTGTTGCAAAAAAAAAAAAAAAAAGAACATATGCAAAGTCATAAAAACCTTATAAACAAATGAGGTAAAGAAGAAAGATTTCAATAACTGGAAAAATATTAATAGCTCAGGGTTAAGCTTTGCCAATATAAAAAAAATGACAATATCATTTTGGTAATTCAATCAAATCTGTAAATTAATCTAAGATTACATTATAAAATTAGAAAAATAATAACAAAATTCATCTAAATAAATGGTCAAAAATTTAAAGAAAAAAGTTGGGGTGGGAGGGAGGAAAAGTAACAAGGCTACCAAATCCCAAACCAGGTAAAAATCATCCAAAAAACATTTGGAACTACTTAAAAACCAGGAAAGTAAATTATTGGAACTGTCTGTAACAAAAGACCTTTATGATCCAGCGACATCGACCTCTTGGTTGTAACATGAATGAGACATTACTATGTCTTGACTCCAGGCATTCTTTCTGGCTTGCTTTGAAGGCTCTCCCTTCTCTGCTCAGCCTACTGACCTTCCTGGCTTAAACCTTTAAGTCCTAACTAAAATCCCACCTTCTCTAGGAAGCCTTCCCTAACCCCTTATGATTCTAGTGCCTCTCTTCTGTTATTTCCTCATTCCCTGATATATAGCTGGGTTTATTTGTTGGCATGTCTTCTCCCCATTTGATTGTAAACTCCCTAAGGGCCTTTTTTTTTTTTTTTTTTTTTTTTTTTTTTTTTTTTTTTGGTTTTTGCCTCTTTTTGTACCCCTCAGCATAGTGCTTGGCACATGATAGGCACATAATAAAAGTGGATTGATTGACTGATTATGAGTTCTCAAAATGCATCAAGCTATGAAAAATCACACAATAAAAACCACATTGAGGGCAGCTAGGTGGCTCAATGGCTAGAGAGCCAGGCCTGGAGTGCAGAGGACCTGGGTCCAGAAGACTGATAATGGAGTGAAGCATGCCTCCCAGGCATCATAGCAGAAAGCCTATGATGGTACAGAACAGATAGTACATAGTTACAACAGGGGACATATATTTTGGGATGTGGTCAATGTGTAAATTGGTTTTCTTTGACTATACTGCATTTCAAGGGAGGGATTTGGGTCTGGGTAGGGCTTGGGGGGCAGAGTTCTAGGGTTGAGTTGTGGTAAGCAAAGAAAAAAAAAAAAAGGGAAGAAAACAAAGGAACATCAATGAAACATTTAAAAAATACACCAGAGAGCAGAACTTCAGAGGGAGATACAAATGGGCAGTGGTGGCCAATTTAAAAATCCTTCTAAAAACAAGTTCTAAGTAATCACGATTCACAGTTTCTTTTACAATCATCTTTTTTCTGGTCCTCCTTGTATATGGAAAAGGTCGTTTGATGTTTGTCAAGTTCATGATGGAGGAGGGGAAAAAAGGACAGTGGCAGAGCTAACCCAATTGCCAAGGATGAAGTCAGCATTCATTGCTTATCTCTCTGACTGGCAATGCTGTGCCCCCAGAGCAGATGGAAACACCCACTCAGAATCTGTCTCACCCCAAAGGGAGCAATTCTTAAACTCATTCTGGGTTTCTGATCCCCTGTTGTAAGAGACATCTATAAAGAGGGGAGCAGAGAGATTTTAGCCACAATGAAATTGATTTGGGCTAGTACAGTTATTAGGGATTTTCAGATTCCCAGGACCATTTGCTGAGTGGCCATGGTCACATCGAGTGACAGCATCTACCAGGTAAGAAGCCCCAAATAGCATTCTGGGTATTTCCAAGGCCTTCCATTCATTTATATGCTGCCTCAAAAGGATTGAGTAAGAGTTAAATAAGGGGGTTCGCTGAAATCGTTATCCATTTCTATTCTGAAATTCAGTGACAAAAAATAAATTCAGCGATAGAGGATCAAAACCCCTCACTGAACATATAGGTAAATCAAGGCCATCGAATTGAGGACCTGCTCTAGTTTCATCCCGGGCTAATTTGCTCCTACTTAAGCATTCTGGTACCTCATCTCCTCTTCCCTCATCCTATTGGTGTCAGACATAGCATGGACACCAGTTGGCTTAGGTCACACTGAAGCTCAGAACTCCTGAGCTCAAGAGATCCACCAGCTTCAACCTCCCCAGTAGCTGGAATTACACTGCCACTGAGAGCCTATCTCCCCCAGATCTTTTGACTCCAAACCCAATGCTCTTCCCACTGGACCACTCTGTCTATTTTAGCAACACAAGTTTTGATACTGGATTAAAAAAACAACGAAGCAAGTGAAAACATGACACACGGTAGGTACTTAATAAATTCTTGTTGACTGCCTACCTGCCTGTAAAGGTAAGGAAGGTCCAGCATATTCCCCATGGTTGTATGACTTAGCAGGCAGGGATAGAAACAACAACAACCAACAACAACAAAATAAGCATCAATAAAACACAAGGAAATACACAAAAGGAAAAAATTTGTAAGAGGGCATGTGCAAGACTTACTACTGCATTAAATTTTATATAGACTTTAAAAAAACAAAGCATATAACAAGTTTGCAGTTTCATATACAAATCCCTTTTTTGTTCTTTTTTATAACTATTCATATTTGTTGATTTAAAAATTCATAATAAAAAAACATTTTAAAAGGGGAAAATGGATAAGATGGAGAGTTTGGCTAGAAAAAGGAAGTTGGCTGGTCACGTAAGATCAAGACATACTAATTCAGACCTGGGATAAGACCTACAAAAGTGAAATCATCTGGAAGAGGACAGCCTCACACCCAGGGAAAGGGCAGGAACATCTAGTGATCAGTATAGCTGAAGCCTCCCAATGCTACGAGCCAATGAGTCTCTGAACTCCAATTTATCCATGACCAGGTAATTAAACAAATCTTCATCTTCTTCCAGACAATGGCTCTGAGTGATGCTTCCTCTTACTTCCAGCTGGGCAATGCCCAAATCCAAAGTGTTTTTTATCTGCCAATAGCCTTCAAAGTAGGCAAGAGTTAAAAGTTTTACAAATCAGGCACAGAAGAACAGAAAGTTTGGTACTTATTTTGAGTATGGTAGAGTGGACTTGGAGTAAAAAAATCCAGTTCAAATCCCACTTCAGACAATGTGTGATACCTGGGCAGGTGTGGTTGATTATCTCAGGGTCTTGGTTTCTTCATCTTTAAAATGAGACATTTGGACTCCTGACTTCTAAAGTCCCTTCTAGTTATAAAACTATGTGATCTCAACTCTCCTGATTTGGAATCAGATCCTGTCTCTGACACTTACTTGCTGAGTTACCTTGGCGAATTTACTTAACCTCTCTGGGCCTTAGTTTCCTCATCTATAAAATGAGGAATCTGGACTAGATGGTATCTCAGATCCCTTTCAGCTCTGTATCTATGATCTGCTAACTCCAAAATCTCTTTCTCTGTGTCTCTGTCTCTCTCTGACTCTTTTTTTCTCTCTCTTCTTACTCACTCTCTCTCCTAAGCATCGATCAACCAACAGCCTACTGGACAGCTCCACCTAGACTTTTTTATGGGCATCTCAAACTCAGTTCAAGAAAGAACTCACTGTTTCCAGCAGAATTCATTCTTCTTCCCAATGCCCCACTTTTGTTAAGGGCACCACCGTCCATCCAAAATCTTAGCCTGTGGGCAGTTAGGTGGCTCAATGGATTGAGAGCCAAGCCTAAAGATGGAGACATCTTGGGTTCAAATGTGACCTCAGATACTTCCTAGCTGTGTGACCCTGGGCAAGTCACTTAACCCCCATTGCTTGGCCCTTACCACTCTTCTTTCTACCTTGGAACCAATACACAGTATTGATTCTCAGACAAAAGGTAAGGGTTTAAAACTCTCTGAGGAACCCTTGAATCTTTTGTGTTTCCTCGCCCTCTACATCCATCCATTTCCCTAGTCTAGTTGATCCTATATTCCCAACCTCTTTTCCCTACATATCTTTCTTTCTCTTCACTCAGAAGGCCACCATTCTTATTCAGGTCCTCTATCACCTGGCCTCTGCCCTATTACCATAGACTCCTTCCTGGCCTCTTTGTCTCTAGTCTCTTCTCTTTACACTCCATCCTCCACAAAGCTACCCCAATAATCTCTCTCAAGCACTATGTTTCTCCAGAGTAAATCTGCAGGGCTTCCTCTTGCTTCTAGGATAAAAAACAAACAAACTTCTCAGCTTGGCATTTAAGGCCCTTTACACTTAAACTCTGACCTACTTTTTCTGACTTACACTAATCTCTTTCAAGGTCTCTAAATTCCAGTGAAACTAGTTGACCTTGGCATCCCAGCTCCCACCTCTGAGTTTTTGCAAAATTGTTTCCCATGCCAGGAACACACTCTCTCCTCACCTTTACTTCTGAAAATCCATGCCCAACTTCCTTCTAGGCTTAGCTCAGGTACCAACTCATAACTAGGGTCTTTCATGGTTCTCTCCACCCTCAAATGACCTTACTTATTTGTGTATGTATTATATTCTTGCCCTTACCAGTAGAATGTAAGCTTCTTTTTTTTTTTAATGAATGTTTTTAAACAAAGATCTGCTTTCTTTCTCTCCCTGCTTTTCCCACCCCCCAACAAACTGAGATAGCAAGAAAAAAAACACAATCTCCTGTCCTTGTTCAGTCCTCATTCCATGACCCCTTTGGGGGTTTTCTTGGCAAAGATACTGGAGTGGTTTGCCATTTCCTTCTTCAGCTCATTTTGCAGATGAGGAAACTGAGGCAAACAGGGTTATGTGGCTAGCTGAAGATCACGCAACTAGTAAGTGTCCAGGGCCACATTTGAACATGGGTCTTCCTGACTCTAGGTCTTCCTTGGTATCCACTGAATTATTTAGCTGATCAGTTGATCACAAATTACCAAAATGGCAATGTTATATATATATATATATGTATCAGAACCCTGAGTCTAATTTTAAGGTTGTAGTCTGTTTCATCACAAGCCCTCTGGAATTATGATTGGTTTTCGTGTTGATCAGAGTTCCTAAGTCTTTCAAAGTTGTTTGTCTTCACAATCTTGTCATTATGTATAAATCATTCTTCTGGTCCTGCTCACTTGACGGCCCATGTTTCTCTGAAACTATTTTTTCCTACAGTATAATTATATTCCATTACATTTCTAGAATATAAGTTTCTGAGGGCAAGGGCTATTTGTTTTGTAGCTTCAGCTTCTTGAATCAGCTATTTGTGCACATCCAGACCACAGTTTATTAGAGCAAAGATCAAATTTAATACAAATCCTGAAGAAATAATAATTCATATAAAAAGAGATCATAGGCAATGAAATAGCCCTCATTCCAGATATATTTAAACAAGTTATTCATAATACAAGATGGATAATCAATAGTAAAAATCGCATCACTACCAATGAGAGAAATTTAACAAATACACATCAATTGCCATAATAAAGAGGCCCCAAAGACCCTAAAATGTGCCTCAATCAGCAAATACTTGAATTATTTGCCAAGTAAAGAGGAATGGTGGCCAAAGGAAGCACCTGCTCAGAACATAAATTTGTCCTTAAGAAGCTTATGAAGGCTGATAAAGGCAACAGCAATTACAAATAGAAACTTGTTTGTAAAATCTTATGCTGGATGATTAGGTCCAGTATGACCTTCTCTTAGAGCAGAGAGAAGCAAGAGAACGCAGAACCAGATTTTTAAACACCCTTACTTTCTATCTTAAAATCAATACTAAGTATGGGTTCCAAGGCAGAAGGGCAGTAAGAGCTAGACAATGGGAATTAAATGACTTCCCCAGGATCATCCAGCTAGGAGATGTCTGGGGCTAGATTTGAACCCCAGACCTGCCATCTCTAGGCCTGGCTCTCTAGCCACTGAGCCACCTCACTGTCTCTGGAATCCAATTTTAAAAAGCTTGGCAAGGAAGACAAATTAATGGGTTTAGGGTGTCAAGTCAATCAGTGGGATTTGCTAGAGCTCAAAAGGGATCAGGGCTTCAGGTTTAGGACAGAGAGTTCCCAGTGTATACTAGCATGGCTGTCATCCCCTTCTTTTGCCATTGCCTCCTCACCTTCATGATAACATGAGTTATTATTGTATGCAGGGGCATTCATATTCAGCTGTCGTTACTGCCGTTGCTCTATGTGGAATTTCAATCCTGAAGTCATAGAGCCTTATAGTAAATAGCAAGGAAATTCTAGAGCTCAGCTGGGGGCCGACTCCAGGCCATTACAAGCCCATCAGCATTCTTCCCATGGAATAAGAATGTAGTCGGTCGCGATGACTTCATTCCTGAGCAGAAGAAATCGTGGGTCTTAACCCTGCTGTGCCTCTCCAATAGCTGCCCAAAGAACTTCAGCGACCAAAGGCAGAGAAAGGTAAATAGCCCTTGGACAGCAAACCTGCCCAAGCCGGGCAGCCTCCTCGGAGGGGGAGACAACATGAAGTGAGCCAGGTCAGAAATGAATGCCAATGGATCAAGGAGCCCTTCGTGCATCCCTGGGATGGGCAGGGAGAGCAATCAAATGGAAAGGGGACCCAAGGAGGGCAGTAAGGAATGCCACACTGACAGCTCTTCCCGTTTGGAAGGGGTGGTGCATACTTCTCTAGGTGATTTGGGCTCTCCAGTCACCCTGGGAGATGGCTACTACAGGTGTCACTTCACAGTTAACAGGGTAGTGGTTCGAGCTTCTTTGTGCAGCCTGCCTTCCGGCTGACATCATATACGCAGCCAGAGCTGTGCTGAAATTCAAAGGGAAATGCAGAAACGGAGGCTCCCATTTTACAGAAGAGTGGACGCACAGCTAGTAAGCAGCAGAGGCCAGACCTGGGCTCAGGTCTTCCAGACTCCAAATCTGGGATTCTACCGAGGGGAAAACTGGAGGCACTGGTCCAGAGTCACACAGCCACTGAGCATCTGAGGCAGGATTTTCAGTGCTCCCTGACTTCACGTCTGACTGTGTAATCCACTAGACCATGTCTCTGCCTCGGTGTGTTCAGTCTGAAGGGGCCAGCTGGCTCAACCCTCCTATTTGAAAGTGGAGGAAACTCACAAGAAGAAAGAGAAATTACTTGCCCAGGGTAACACAGTTTCCGTTTAGTATCCTAAACACTAAAAATTGCTTAGAGAACTCTAGATTTGGCATTTGGTGGCAGGTTCTTTTTAAATTCTAAAAGATAGAGTTCAAGTTGGGGGGGGGTTTGGGGGGGGTCGTTTGTTTTTTAACATGAAAAGAAACTAGAAACTAGACTTAGTGAGTCCTAAGGGTATCTTTCCGATCAATGTCGCCCAGTGAGAGATTCAATTAAAATAAAATAAGCAGGCGTGGAAGGTTCTCCCATCTCTATGAAGACCTGTAGCTTGTCCCCCAAAGCCTTCTTTTTGGCTCCCTTTGTTCTCACTCCAGCCATGAAACAGCTCCATAGCCTACTGCATGTTGGCAGGAATGAGATGTTGGCTCAGCGAAGGAGCTTTCGAGGATCTCCTAAGTAAGGAGGAAATGCCTGGATCTCTTTCTCCAACTGCTCTAGGACCAACTACTGGGATTCTGGGCAATGGATCTGAACAGAGGAGGAACGGTGTGCTTTCTAAAAGCAAAGGCCAAGAAGGGAGGCAGACAGGGAGGTGGGTTGGTGGAAAGTAAAGAAAGAACGTCATTGCTGGACAGTCTTTGGGGAAACTCTCCCATTCAACCCAACTCAGGTCAATAGGGCATACCCCCTTAGCCACGGCCAGCGCCGAGCACAAGCCTCTGGTACCCAAGCAGTCTGCCGGCTCTGCCCCTCTCAGTTCCACAGACAGCAGCACACCGCCAAAGTACCTGACAATGCAGAGCACCGGGCAGGTGAAACCCTTTCATTCACACAGTCACTGACTCTTGGAGCTGGAAGTCTCAGGCGAAGTCTCCAAGATTAAAGGAAGGTTGGAAAGCCAGTAAGGCAGACAGCTTGGGAAGCTCACTAGCTATGGCATCTCAGGACCTAGGTTTGAATCTTGACTTGGCTACTGCCTGGCAGCTGCGTGATCTTGAATAAGTCCTTTCCCCTCCTCTAGTCCCAAGTTTCCTTATCTGAAAAGCTGAGGGGGTGGGCGTGGGGAGTGGAGTGGCCATTTTCCCGAGCTTGAGGTCTTTCCAGGGCTCGAGGAAACTGCCTCGAGTGCATCCCAACCACGCAAGCCCATCACATCAGCTCCCTCGCACACGTGCTCACCTGTCCACACTCACACCCCGACCCCGGAGCCGGTCTCGGTGCCACTCACCGTGCCTGCAGTCACAGCGGTCTCTAGGGTTTCCTGGGAAGCAACACTGTCCGCCCCCTGCACCGAAGTCCCGGCTCTTGTATCGCTGCTGACCGGGAGCCGGAGCCGAAAGCAGCGGCAGGGGCGCGGAGGCAGGGGACTGGCGGCGCTGGAAGGGCTGGCCAGGCGGCCGTCGGGGCGCTCCGAGCGCCACGGGCGGGACGTGGCCAGGGGCCCGCGGAAAAGCAGCCAGCAGCCGGGGCTTTGGGCTCCTCTCCACAGCGTTCACCCCAGGGAGCGTCCCCAGCATCAGGGCCACCACGAAGCCGCTGAGCGTCATGGTGCCGGCCGGTCCCGCCGCAGCCTCGGCCTTTGGGCCATTCTGAGCTCGCAGGCTGAGAGAGGAGGGGCGGGGACTGGGCGGGGCCTTCCCTTCCTGCCCACTCCCACCCGGGAGCGCCCCGCCTCCCTCCGCCCCTCCTGGAGGGACCCTGGACGTGGGCGGAGACTCGGAGGAGCTGGGGGTGGCCTCGAGGTCCCGACAGACAGGTATTAGGAGGGGCTGCCACCTGGTGGGGCAAGAATCGCCGCACAGCTGGGGACTCCCCGCATGTCCCCCCACACTCAAACAAGGGGCGCCCGCCCGCCCGCCCACCCGCAGCACCAGGCACTGGGCTCCAGTCCCGCTCAGAGGCGGCTGCCCACCCGGAATCACCCAGAGCCAGGATAACAACGGAGTGAGGAGTTCAGCCAGAGAGGGAGACGGAAGCCCTGGGTCGAGTCAGGCTTTGTCGTCGTAGTTTTAAACTACCGCTGGATCTCAGTTTCCTCCTGTGTAAAATGAGGGAGGATGGATGTTACGATCTTAATCACTTCTGAAAGGAAACTGGATTCTCAGTAATTGAGAATAGATCCACGAAACACCCAGGGGGGCGGGGGCGGAGGACCACAAAGGAGCTTCGCACTCACTGGCAGGGGGCGGTGGCTGAATGACTTGTTTTTGTTTAACTGGTTTTCTTTGTGTGTGTGTGTGTGTGTGTGTGTGTGTGTGTGTGTGTGTGTGTGTGTGTGTGTGTGTGTGTGTGTGTGTGTGTGTGTGTGTGTGTGTGTGTGTGA
>NC_058135.1:11589552-11683589 GCF_016433145.1 Gracilinanus agilis | reverse complement strand
GAGAGAGAGAGAGAGAGAGAGAGAGAGAGAGAGAGAGAGAGAGAGAGAGAATTTAAATTAGGGAAACTTATTTTTCTTAACATAAAGGAATTGGCCTCTGAACAACTCCCTCCAGACTTTTGCCACCCTAAGCCTCTTCCCACTGCTCGCATAAGTAAAAGTTCTAAAATCTGAATAAACAGCCCCATTGTCCTTGGAAAGGACTTGACCAAGGATCCCCCTGCCTCTCCATGCATTGGCATTGTAGTGCTGACCATCCCTAAGACTGGCCACACGGAAACATCCTTCGGTGGTCCTCATCCTTCCTCTATATCTTGTCTCCGTGATACCTGTATAACCCAGATGGAATTGCTCGCCAGCTCCCGGAGGGGAGAGGGAAGAAGGGAAGGAGACAATTTGGATCATACAACTTCGGAAAACTTGAGTGGAAACTTATTAAAATAACAAAAATAAAAATATATATTTTGTCTCGATCCCGTAGTAACTCTTTGAAGGTAGGGGCATCCTTCTTTTATGGTGGGGTCCGCAGCACTCAGTGATCTCCCCCCAGATCGTCCCCCTTCCTCCCAGTCATCGCTGCACCTTGCCCTGGACCCTAGGATTGGATTTCTGGGAAGGACTAGGGGTTCTCTATTGCTTCGTCTTCTTTCTTTTCCTTCTGCTCTAGTTACAACTGAAGGGAAACCAGAGGTGAGTCCATCCTCCTTTCAAAGCCCAGGACTCCCAAGTTCTCTCTCGCCAGAAGCAGGTTGAAGACAATCCCAAATTAGCCCTGGGGGATGGGCACCTCTGGAGAAAGAGCAGCTGGTGAGGAGTTTGCTGCTTCCTTCCTGGCCTCCCACTCTCCGCCCAGCCTCCTAGGTAAACAACAACTGTTTAGTTATTAGGGGGATTCAATGAGGCTTTACCAGTACCAAATTTCCTCTCAGCCCAGAAGAGAGACTGTGGCCTCTTCACCATCCCCAATAAACGGTTCTTCATAAAGTCTCTTCCTAGATCTCATTAAGATAGCTCTGTGAAAGGTGCCAGGGGAGCCGGACTTTCTCTTGCTTTTACTCCAAGAGAGACGTCAAAAGATCTCCAGACTTTAAAGCAACCAAAAAAGCCCAGAAGAAACAGGGGGAACTCCCGGATCCATCCCAGGACTGGACATAAAGGCATCCAAATGCTTCTGATGCTAAAAGAAAGGTCGTGCCAGCCCAGGCAGTACCAGCATAGCTCAGCAGCCTGGAAGCACAAGCCAGCAACCCAAACAGGGAAGCTCTCACAGTGCCCTGACTAGAGAAGCCCTAGAAAGCCAGAATACAACAGCACCCCCTCGACAGGGGACAACCAACTTCACTGCTGTAACTGAGGACACTAAACCCTTCCAGGACTCTGGGCAGAGACAGAGCAAGGAAGGGCTCCCAGGAAAGCAGGAAAGGGAGGTCAGGACCAAAGCATCCCATTCCAGAGGGAGAGAGAGTAAAGTCTGACCCTGTCACAAAGTCCTAAATCAGGTCATGAAGCTGGAGATACAAGTAAATGGAAGCAGACACTACACACTCTTCAGAGGCATTTTGCATCCAAAGATGTCCAGAAAATAAGCCCAGAAGAGAGAATAAGTCCAAAACAACTACAAGCAAAAGCTCAGAAAAGGGGAGGTATGGGGAGGGGGGGGGTTCTATATCAGAAACTGAAATGATTTTATGAGTGGACATTAAAGAAGAGCCATTTTCATCTGTTTTGCTGCTATACCCCAAACTCCAAGGGACTTGACTTGAACCTTCCCTTATACCTCTTTAGAATGTGAATTCCAGGAGAGCAGGGACTATCTTTCTTTTCTATTTCTTTCATCAGAGCTTAGCCCTGTGCTTTGCACATAGCAATGATTCATTCTATTAAGCGCCTTTTTTCATTCATTTATTAGGGGGAAATGGATTGGCCACAGGAATTTAGGCAAGATCCTTAAAAAATGGAATTATAAGAGAAATAATAACTATGGAGGGAATTATCAGAAGGAGAACCAATAGCTTAGAAAAGAAGATGGAAAACTTTATCCAAGTAACAGAATCCCTCAAAGATGGAATAGGTCAAATAGCGTTCAACAATGCAATGGTGCAATGAGAAATAATAGGATAAATCAAAAGACTGAAAAAAAAAGGAAACTATAAGATAAACACTATTAAAAACAATGGTCATTGAAGGTAGGTAGGCAGCTACTTCCTAGCTCTACCACTGGGAGAGTCCCTTAACCTCCATTGCCTAGCCCTTACCACTCTTCTACCTTGTAATCCTTACACAGTATTGATTCTAAGACAGAAGGTGAGGGTTTAAAAAATGAATAAAAGATCTTTAGTGGACTAGAGGACTTACAAGCAACTCAAATGAAAATTGATTGGAGTTTCTATTCTCCAGTGAACAGAAAAACAGAATTTAAAAAAGGACAAGGACCCAGACCCATTTCTTGGGGTCTGGATAACATCAGAGGGAACAAAGGCCCTGAGGCCATTCCTTTTGCAGCATAGTCTCTCCCGCATACTATAAATAAAAGTCTCATTGAGCTCCCCCAGACAAGAATGAAAAAAAAAAAATAATAACTGGCAGATGCTGACTAAGGCATTTTTAAAGGATACTTTCAGCTGGAGTTGGAAGGAAGGTAGGGAAACAACTTGGAACTCAAATGCAACAAAAATACATATAAAACAAATATACTTAAAAAAGAAAATCTCTAACAGGTTTTGTTTTTTAAAAAGATGCTTTTGTTTCCAGCTATGAATCTGATTCAAATCTGCTCTTCCTGACCACACACTTGGCCAACTGGAACCTTTTAAGAGATTGCCCAGTTTCTCCAAGGCACTTCCCTTGCACGTCATCGTGATTTTACTTGTAGTAACTCCCAGCGTCTTCCAAATGGAAATGCCTTCTGTGTATGGACCAACTCAGGAGGCCAGAGAAGCAGTGTCACATTACACTAGGAAGGTTAATGTATATGAGAATTTGGAAGGAGAGTGAGCATTTACACCTCAGAAACTACGAAGTTACAAATCGGGGATAGTGTTGCTAGTCGTCTAATCTTAGGAAAGTGGTAATAATGCATGTTAAATTTGAAGGTGTGTCTTGTAAATTTTCCCCCCCTCCGGAGAGCCAGTTGTTAAACAATTACTAGTGGAACACTGAAGATGAATACATTAATGCATAAAGGAAGAAGTTGGGAACCTGTTATTTTTCATAATCGGGGTCCATGAGAAGAGGAGAATACAAACATGGAGGAAGGGGCAAGGGGTGTGCTAGTCAAATGAATTTCACTCTTATCTGAAACAAAGGAGAGTTGAACACATTCACTCCAAAATATGGTTTGGTATAGAAACCGGAGTCCTAGGATGCAACAAGTGTAGTTGAGAATATGGTCCGTGTGAATTTGTTTTACATGAGTGTGCTCCCTGTTTACAAGGGAGACTATTTTATTTGGGGAGATCGAATTGGGAGAAAGAGAGGAACTAATGATAATAATGCAAAGAGAGAGAGAGAGAGAGAGAGAGAGACAGAGACAGAGACAGAGACAGAGACAGAGACAGAGAGAGACAGACAGAGACAGAGACAGAGACAGAGAGAGAGAGGTAGGATGTGGCTCAATGGAACTTGAAAAATGCACAGAAAAGAGGCTCCATCAGTCAACATTCCTTAAGCACCTACTATGTACCAGGCACTGTGCTAAGCACTGAGAAGCCCAGAGGGAAACGCAAAGGAGTAGGATACCTTTGGAAGCAACATGCAGAATTTATTATTTACTTTTTTTTAATGTATGGAATGGAGAATCATCGTACTGTACCGTACATTCCTTTCTTTCTGGAATGTGGAAAAGCTAATATTTAATGGTCTAGTTCAGTAAAACCCCAGAGATTTAACAATGAAATGACAAAGTCTTCTCCTTTGATTCTCCAGCTGGCTTTCTGCAGATCAGCTGAGAACCTTTACAGCTGCTGCATTCTTTGATTTCCTGCCTTAGCTTAGGGAGGTCCTTTCCCCCTTGCCTTCAGCTGAACCTCTCACTCAGGATTCGCCCTTTCGGTGTACAGTGATTAAAGTGGGAAGAGAGGAAAGAAGAATCTGAGGGACCTGTGAAGGAGGGGAAGGGGCTGGGCCAGTGAGAAGAAGGTCATTTTTACACTCAGGACTTACATGATTTAATAGGTGGGTCCACTGTTAATTTGGGTACAGTGTTAGAATGAAATGAGACACTTGTAGGTCATTCAACAGCTAACAACTGGAGATTGACTTAGCCATAGCATAGAAGGTTGTTCAACAAAGATACTGCCCTACTTAGTTTCCATGTTTAGTCAACAGGGCAGGACTTGGTGATTCTTGGGACCCTGGGACACTGCCAAGTCTCCGAAGTGCTGATTTTAGGGGAGGGGGCTGTTGATGCTCATAGGAAGTCACAGCTTTAGAGCCACCAGGAATGTGCAAGTCAAACAAGACATTACCTGATTCTTGACCTCCAGAGTCACTCAAGTCCAGAGTACAGCTTTGACATCTTTAAGAGAAAAATCAGCCTCTTGGTGAATTCAAAAGGTAGTTAGTTAGATGGTGCTCCTATCGTAGAGGATAACGATTTTCAAACATCCATCTCCATTTTTGCTCAAGTAATCATAAAAATACCATTCAGCCAATGAATAATGGCAAACCACACAATGAACGTGTAGCAGCACCACGAAGTAACAGAACAGAGAAGCAATGCTGGTTTATGATTAAAATGTATCAAATAACACTATCAGAGAAGTATGCAAATCAGCGACTCTCTAAAGGGACCGGAAGAGAATCATGCAAATGTGGATGACATCACTGCATAAATACAAAGACGATTAGCATATGAATAGACTGTTAGCTCAGTACCAGCATGCCAATGAGCAGCAGTCTATCAAGTAGTTTACTGAATCATTCCCACAGTAACAGTCTGCATTTGTAATTCTAGCAGGCAGAGTGGGTTGATTAGGACATAGAATATACATGGAACAACATGGCAAAATGAAATTAGAAAGCTAGAGAAAAACAAAATTTAAAAAATCAGAACGGAAAAGTATTACCAAAATGAGCATCTGAGAAAAAAAGATAGGGATGGATACTTTCTGGTTTGGAGAAGGAGGAGAATTTTTTCCTTTTATTAATCACTTTTCTTTTAAGCAGGTCTTTCTTGGGAGGAGGCAGCTAGGTGGCACAGTGGATAGAGTACCAGGCTTGGGAGTCAGAAAGTCTCATCTTCCTGACTTTAAATTTGATCTCAGATATTTTATTAGTTGTGTGACCCTAAGGAAATCACTTAACTCTGTTTGCCTCAGTTTACTCATCAGTAAAATGAACTGGAAAAGGAAATGATAAACCAGTCTAGTGTATTTGCCAAGAAAACCCTAAATAGGGTCCTAAAGAGTCAGACTTTACTGAAATAATGATTGAACAGTTTTCATAGCACAGAAAGAATAACTGAGGACGTTCATCTTTTAAATATATTTTTCTTTGATGATTTTGAATTTTGAGCAGAATTTCAGTTCAGTTCCTCTCTCTTTTTTAATGGAATTTTTCTTCTCTCCCTAGCATTGCCATCATAATAAACAGTAAACTCACCATGACCATCATAGTTGATGTTTGCATATTGCTTTGGGGTTTTAAAAGTGCTTTAATCCATTTGAACCTTACAACCACAAGATGAAGTAATCATGTGAGGATATTTTATAACTGACCAGCCTCTGGCTTAGACAGACTAAGGGACTTGCCAATGGTCCCACTGCTAGTATGAATTGGTAGTAGAATTTGAACCTAGAAACCATTGATTCTGAGTCCTGAGTGTTTTCCTCTTCAACAAGGAGCTTCCCAAAGTGGGTGTGGCACTCCCTGTGACCAACCAGCACAAAGGACCATTTGCAATTATATTTAAACTAAGGCAAAAGCAAATGTGGACTGAAATTGAATCCTGTTCTGTTTTCTTGCTGGTCCACCCTCATAAAGAAAGTCAGTAGCAAGAGGATGATGCTAAAAATTTGTCCCCATTTCTCTCCTCTCCTCTTCTCTTCTCTTTTCTTCTCTTCTTTTCTCTTCTCTTCTCCTCCCTTCCTCCCTCCTCTCTCTGTGTCTCCGTCTCTCTCCCCAGCCCTCAACCCCCCACCCCACCAAGCCAAAGCTATTTTAGGAAACTATATTTTGCTATAACTCCTTCCTGGAAAACTTTCCTTCCCTGTCCATTCATCATTCTACCACCAAACATTTATTGAGCTATAATGTATTGTAATAATGGCCTTTTGGAGACCATATGCACACATATTGTTGAACTAAAAGGTATGACTCTAATAGTGGGAAATCCCTGTAAGAAAGAAAGGCAGGCACCCTTGTAGAAAGATGTGTTTGCTCTTGGATGCTGTTGGACAGGTCAAACTATACTAGGCAAGCCCAATCTGTTTTGCCTATAAAGGTGTATATGTTCAATCTATTCAAATTTGGGACCAGGACTGGAGAAGGGATTTGCCCAGGTCTACACGGATAGTTAAGTGATAGAGTCAGCATTCAAGGCCAGGTTGTCTGATTCTAAATCTAGTGCTCTTTCCGTGGCACCAACAGATTTTTCCCTAATTTCCCTTGAAATACGAATGGTCTAACATTCTCCATTTTAAACTTTCTTCACTGATCTGATGCCCTGGCATCAAAAACAAAAGATCCTTCTTGTAAAGTCTCAGGTTTCTGTGAAGTATATTATTACATTCATAAAAAGTCGCCTTTCAGTAGGAGGAATTGTGAGGGAGGGAAAGACAAGATGAAGGCAGTGTGGTGTCTGTTTCGCATCTCATGCTTCTGGGTATGGAGAGAGACAAAAACCAGATTCTTCAAGAAGGCCAGAACCTCTGGTGTTTCTTCATCTCCATTGGTGGTTTATTTCCTAATTAATTATGTGTCCAAACCAAGCTGGGAACGAAAGGCCCTTTCTCTCTTATATCTGGCCAACGCCTGTGATGCTACATTATACATCTTTGCAACATAGACACTTTTTATGCTCTAATGAAACTTTGATGGCGTTGTGATGTAGGCAGCATGTGTACATTCTCCACCAGTACAGATTTCAGTTCCTCTGGGCCTTCTCATTCTGCGTGCTCCTTCTTCGATGTCCTCCTTGATGCATTCCATGTGGGATCAAACCAACATGCTTGGGGCTTTCCTCTGGTTCTTTTATTATTCTATGTGCACCAGAAGGGCCGTACTACTGTATTCCCTCACCCTAAGGCCAACTCATTGTTTGATGAATCCTTTCCTACAACCTCCGTATCATTAAAAGGCCCAACCCTTACACTCATTCTTTTTTTCCAGCTCTCCTTCCGACATACTCAATGGTCACCTCAACACTAGATGCCCGTCCCATCCCTTACAAGCTCCCCTTTCTGATTGTCTTTCCCTGTTAGATTGCAAATGCCTTGAGAGCATGGAGGAGAGACAGTACTGTATTGCTTTCTTGTTTTTGTTTCCCGGGTGCTTAGCCTGGAATAATCATGACCTGGTCATGTGTGGGGAATGTCCTCCAGGCTCTCCTTACCTTCCTACTCAGCAACTCTCTTAGTTTAAAGTTCACTCAATCCAGATTTATCACTCAATCCTGATTCCGGTAGCTGTTATCTATCAAGGACACTCTCATTCCTTTTTTTTTTTTTTTTTTTTTTTTTTGAGGTTAGTCTTTCAATTCCTTCCCCCATTCTAGCTTACTGCAGCAATACACACGATGGCTGACCCTTTGGGCAGCTCTGCTTCACTTTTCTCCAATTCATAGGTAAGTTAAGACATCACCACGTGATGTGTCATTGGTCCTTTTCAAAAAGGCAGGACAAACAACCAACCCCCTCCTCCCCACCACCACAGCAATGCTCCTTCAAATAACCCTTAGTTTCCTTTGCCTTACTGTACTCAATTCCAATTCAGCTACACATAGGAAAGGTCCCATCTTGATCTTACCTTTACTCCTCACAAGTGTTCCACTTCACTGATCAAGAACATTGACTATCCTTAAGCTCTTTAATCTTTTATTTTCCTACACTCCCACCCCCATGTCTCACTGCTCCAAAAATTACCCTTTTTCTTTAGCATTCTCTCCATTCCCTCTGCCCCTCAGTAATGTCCCGGGTCATCTGCCCTATTCTGGATGTATCCTTCCCAATTGCTATTGCTGGGTGAATCAGTTTAACACCACACTCTCCTACTCTCCAGTCCTCTGTTCCTTTGTCCTGTGGCCAATCACACTTTGCTCAAACCCAAACCATCTGCCTCCTATGCTTCAATTCAGATGCTACTGAATATAACTGGAGGAAATCCTGAAACAATGCTGACTGGGTTCACTACAAATTTATTTAAAGAATTTCAGCTAGACCTTCATAACATCAAGGCAATCATACTATTACGACATATTTGATTCCCTAATCCATTCACCACAGAAGTTGTTCCAAAGTCTTCTGTCTTCAAGCCTTTCTTATCACTCTTTCCCCTCTACCTTCTCTGCTAAGGCTCTTACCTCTTAAATCACTGAAAAATACTGAGGCCATTTGCCGAGGGCTCCCTCTTTACTTCTCTTCCTTATTCTCAAATCCCTCTGACATCATCTCCCACCCCACAAGCTCCTTCATTCCAGTCTCTAAGGATGAGATAGCCCTTCTATTTGCCAAGGCCAACCCCTTGATCTCATTCCTCCCAATCTGTCCCAGTAGATTACCTCATCCCTTCCTGTCTTCTCCAGAGGATTCCCTCCACCATCAAACCATGCCCTCTTCTTTCTCTGCTACCTACAAGAATTAGCCATGCCTCCTCCCCCATTCTTTTAAAAAATAAATTTGTAGGGATATATTTGCTGTTACATTGCCAACGTTTTCCCTGGGAGCCTCCAACCTTACCCCTAGAGTCATCCTATATAACAAATAATATTTTTAAGGAAAAAGGAAAGAAAAAGGAAGAAAAAAATTATTAACAAAATTGATAAATACATTCAAAAAGTCTGGAATAATATGCAGCGAATATCCCACAGCTGTGGCTCTATCACTCCTGCAGAGGAGTAGGAGGGAGAATACCTTCTCATATCTCTTCTTTGAGGCCATGTTCTTTCTTTGTCATTTTGCCACATTCCACTTTGATCGTTTTGTGGTTGTTCCATTTACATTGTTGTATTCATTGTGTATATTATTTTCTTGGCTCAGTTTCTCTCTGAATTAGTTCCCTTTAGTCTTTTCATGCTTTTCCACATTTATCGTATGTGTCAGCCCAGTAATATTCCTTTAAGTTCATGTGCTATTTGTTTAACCATTCCCTGATAGATAGGTACCTACTTTGCTTCCAGTTCTCTGCTACTACCAAAGTGTACTTTAAATATTTGGGGGAATACAGGCACTTTGTTCTCAGTCTTCTTGGGGCAGAGCCCTACTAATGATATCTCTGGGTCGAAGGATATGTATATTTAATCACTGCATCTGTATAATGCTCAATTTTTTCCCAAAAGAGTTGTATTGATTCATGGCTTCACCAACAATGCCCCCACTGCCCCACAACCCCTCTGACACTGACTATTCCTAGCTTTTGTCACCTTCACCAATTTGATGGATTCGAAGTGGAACTTTGGGAGTTCATTTGCATTCCTCTTACCATGAGTGATTTGGAGCAGTTTTTTCATACAGTTTCTAATACCTTTGCAAGTCCAATACCTTCTTTTGAGGCAGTTGTTCATGGACCATTTATCTACTGGGGAATGACTTCTGGTTTCAGATACATACATGTATACCTATACACATATGTATACATACCGCATATACTATATGTCAGTTGTCTATATATCTTAGATACCAAACCCCTATCCCAAAAGTCTGATGCAAAGAGATTTTCCCTTCCCACTCTACTGGATCCTAAAATGCCCACCAGCTACTGTCTTATTTTTCTTTTCAACTTCTCAGCTAAACTCAAGTAAGATGGAGTTCTACAAATCCATATATCTTTTTATCAGGGGGCAGCTCGGTAGTGTAAGAGGGAGAATTTTGAGAGTCAGGCCTAGAGACGGTGGTCCTAGGTTCAAATCTGGCCTCAGACACTTCCCAGCTGTGTGACCCTGGGCAAGTCACTTGACCCCCATTGCCAACCCTTACCACTCTTCCACCCAGGAGCCAATACACAGAAGTTAAGGGTTAAAAAAAAAACCAAAACAAACAAAGTGATCATTGACCTAATTGTTCAATATAATGGTTTCTTCTTAATCCTTCTCCCTCTTGACCACAGTTGATCTCTTTCTCTTGCTGGATATTCTCTCCTCTTTTGACTTTCCTGACTATACCCCCTCAGTCTGCTCTGTTGCATTTTCATATATATTATGCCCTCTGATGGTAAGGGACCCCTCAAGGCCCTTTTATCTGTCCTCTCTAGACTATCTCACTTGGTGATCCCATCAGTTTCCATAGAATCATCTGTTTGCAGATGATTGCCCAGTTCTATTCATCCAAATCTGTTTTTCTCTTCAGAGTTCTAGACACCACCACCTGCCCCCAGATGCCTGTTGGACATTTCAAAGTGATTGTCCCTCGAGCATCCTAAACTTAACATGGCCAAAAGAGAATTCATTGTCTCCTCCTCCCACAATCTTCCCCTCATGGTGGCAAAAAAATGGAAACTAAAAGGGATGTCCCTGTATTGGGAAATGGCTGAACAAATTGTGGTATGTGATGGTGATGGAATACTATTGTGCTATAAAGAATGATGAACAGGATGATTTCAGAAAGAGCCAGAAAGACCTACATAAACTGATGCAGAGTGAAATAAGCAGAACCAGAAGAACACAATCTTCCCCTCACCTTAACTTCCCTATTACTGTGGAGGACATCGCCATCCTTCCAGTCATCCAAGTTCAAAGCCTTGGTATCCTCCTCAGCTTCTTTCTCCCACATACCCCATCAAATAGTGGAATTTCTTTCTTGACAACATCTTTCCCATTTGACTCCTTTTTTCTGTTCATACAGACAGCACACCAGGTTAGGCCCTCATTTCCTTACCTGAACTATTACAATAGTCTTCTCATTGCTCTCCCTGACTCAACTTTCCATTCTAATTCCTCTTTACACAGCTGCCAAAGTGATCTTTGTAAAGCATGGATCTGGCTATGTCACTCTCCTGCTCAGTAAAGTACAGTGGCTCCCTCTTACCTCCAGGATCAGATATCAATTCTTTTTTTTGGCATTTAGCTCTCTTCATGCCCTGACTCCTTCCTCCTTTTCAATCTTCTTACATTCTACCCTACTCATGCCACTCTGGGATCCAGCCATACTGGTCTATTAGCTGTGCCTTTCACACATTTCCCAGCGCTTTGCTTTTGTATCAGCTGCTCCACATGACTGTTAGCTTCTCCCTTCAATTCTCAGAATTTCATCTTCTTTAAAGACTCGGCTATGCCCTCCAGGAGGTCTTTCCTGTCTGCCAGCTGCTAGTGCAATCTCCTCTAAGATTCCCTTGCCTCAACAGTATTGACCTTGTTAACTGGGAATCAACCTTAACAAGGAATTAACTTTATCAGAGGAAGGCTTCAGGTACTTAATAGCTGTGTGACCCTGGGAAAGTCATTTAACCCTGTTTGCTTCAGTTCCTCATCTGTAAAATGAACTGGAGAAGGAAATGGCAAACCACTCCAATATTTCTGCCAAGAAAACCCCAAATGGGGTCACGAAGAGTCAGACATGACTGAACAACAGCAATGATGAAATAATCCATCCCACAAAATCTTTACTATATAAACCTATGGGTCAGCAATACTATTAGACCGTGACATCTTGCTTCTCTAGAAAACAAGCCCCTACGGCTGGGTTTGGCAGCCCTTGCTGTGGTTAGGAGAATAAGACTGCCTTTGTTTCTGAGAGGAAAGGTTTGGGAAGCTGGCTGCAGCAGGCTTCAGGGGATGGGCTGTGCATCAGAAGTGGCGGAGGGATCTCTGAGGAAAAGCAGGAAGAGGCAGCCAGGGCAGCCTCCTGATCCAGGCATTAGGAAGGCAGATGGGTGACCCTTGAAGTCTGCCGAGTGTGAAAAGGAAGGCACAAAGAAAATAAAAACAAAGAGGTTTTTTATAGACACAGAGCATTCAGCAGGGATGATGGAAAGAACACTGACCTTAGACTCAGAGGACACAGGTTCAAAACCCATCTCTGATCTTGACTCCCTGTTGGAACTTGGACAAGTCATCCAACCTCTGGATCTCAATTTCCTGATCTAAAATGATGATGGAGATGCCCTCTCAGGCAGTTAGGTGGTGCCATGGATAGAACCCCAGTCTTCCCCGAGTTCAAATCTGGCCTCAGATACTTTCTAGCTGTGTGGTCCTGGCCAAGTCACTTCACCCTCTTTGCCTCAGTTTCCTCATCTGTAAAATGAGCTGGAGAAGGAAACAGTAAACCACTTCAATATCTTTGCAAGAAAACTCAAAGTGGGGTCACAGGGAGTCTGAAACGACTGAACAAAAACAATGAGTTGGCCTCGGAGGTCCTTTCTAACTCTAGGTCTATGATTCTGATTCAGAGGCCTCAGTAGGATAAGACTCCTCAGCCAGAGAGGGATAAAAGTATAAGAAAACTTGCCTCAGGCCTTTAGGAAAGGTGCCAGAGTCGGGAAGACCTGAGTTTGAATTCTGTCTCACACACGGGGTATGAGACCTTGGGCAAGAAACTTGGACACTCTCAGGCTCAGTTTCCCCCTTTGTAAAAAAATGGATAATATGAACACCTACCTCAGGATTCTAGTGGGCATCAAGTGAGTTTACAGACATAAAGTGCTTTGTATAATAAAGAAATATTTTATATAATATATATTTATGGAATACAAGTCTATGTATATTGTTTAGTTGTCCATATCATTATGGTTATAGATTTATTTAATATATTGAATAGTTAATAAACATTTATTGACTGCCTATTTAACATAGGTATAATGCTAAAGTCTGCGAACATCAATACAAAAGAAACAATCCCTGCCCTCCCAGAGCTCTCCTTCTGTCTGTCTCTGTCTCTGTCCATCTCTCTATACACATTCCCACATATGGATATAGATAAAGGCATCCGCACATGTCTATGTGCCACATTTCAATGATAGCTGGAGATTTCCTTATTGTGCCAGTATTCTGACGCCACGGCTCTACCGGCTAGCCAAGGGCCTTTTGGAGTCGATGTGGCCAAAAGACTTATCAGTCTGACCATGAAACAGTCACTCGTTAGACCAGGCCTCTGATGACAGACACGTTCCCTCTCCAGGCCTGAGAAAAGCACCCGGAGCCTGTGATCTGCTGGCCGAGGAGGCAAGGCTCATCTCCGTTCTCTACTGGGGCAGTGGAGTAGCTGAGGGCCATTTTGGAATGTCAGGGTCGAGGAATGGCCCCCACCCAAAACACTTTCCATCCCTCTCGTTTTAAAGTTGAGGAAACTTGGGGCCCAGAGAGAATAAGTAACTTGCCCAATATCACACAGAAAGCAAGCGGTGGATTGGTTGGGGTTCTTTTGACTTCAAATACAGGGTTCTTTCCTACCTGTGTACGTGAGCTTTAAGAGCAGCGGAATGGAAGCTCCTCGAAGACAGACATATTGCACTTTTGTCTTTGTATTCCCAGAGCCTCACAGAATGCCTGGCACAGAGGAAGCCCTGAATTAATGTTTTCTTTTGTTTTCTGAATAAAACTGAACGGCAGAGATGTAACGGGGAATAATTGTAGTTGGGGAAAATCCAGTTGGGGATGGCAGCTGAGGCACCCAGGAAAGTATGTCCAGGAAGCTGAGTTCACCAATCTAGCTCACCTAATTCCCCTCCTTGTTGGGGGGAGGGCAGGGGAAAGTTGTAGGGATCCAGCTCTGAGAGACAGGTGATGTGGCCTTAGTAGCTAGGTGGTGCCTCAGTGTATAGAACACCGGGCCTGGAGTCAGGTAGAAAACACAGCTTCGGGCATTTACTAGCTGTGTGACCTTGGGCAAGTCACTTAAATGCAATCTGCCTCAATTTCCTCATCTATAAACTGAGGATAATAATAGCACCTAGGGTTATTGTGAAGATCAAATGAGATAGTGTTAGTAAAATGTTTCATAATCCTTAAAGTGTTAGTAAAAGCTAATTGTGATCTTATTATTAATAGCAATATTATTATTCTTAGAAAAGGATAGTGAGCCAGAATTCTAAACTAAGTGATCCCATTGATCGACGGATCCTATTCTTTTGATTTGACTTTGTAGAACAAAGACAAGCCAAGAAATGTCTGTTATTCTTTCAGGCTGGAAGGACAAGATTTCTGTCTCTTCAGGTCTGTCTGGCTTCTTTGCTTGTTGATAAAGTATAATTAAACTTGTAAACCAAAAAAAGAGAACTATGTGAGGGTGGAGATTCAGGGAGAGGATAAAAAGAGACCTTACAAAATACAGCCTGGCTCTCCCAAAGTGGGAGGTCTGGCATTAGCCGTCATATACACATTCTTTTCAAAATACATCATGGAGTCCATTTAAAATGGCAAATTCCTCCCTCCAGCAAGAAATAGAGAGTCACATTCGCTCTGTCACCAGTTCAGTTGTCCCCTGGCAGATGTCCCTGGGAAAGCTGCCAGATTCACAACCAGGACCTCTGAAGTCACAGAATTACAGCCTGTGGTCATGGAAACAGGCCTGGGATGGAGGGATGAAAGAAAAACACAGTTATGAAGCACTTATATTCTGGCCACTCTGTAGGTGTGGAGGATGACAGAACAAAGAAGCAAAATTGGCCTGCCCTTAAGGTGCTTACACTCTGTTGAGAAGACAGTGCTTGGAGGGGGGCCACTAAGGGAAGGGGACAGAAAGGGTTCATGCATCCTGACCAACCTGGAGATAGCCTTGAAATGGTATGGTGGCCTGGGGCAGGGGTATGCTGGTAAATATTTAACAACCAACTCTCTGAAAAAAAATGGAAAATTTGCCACATTTCTAAATTTAATCTGCACTGGTAACATTTTCTCCATTGCTTTCTTAAGTCTAGATGATTAACAAAAACCAATCAAGCCATGATTTGTCACTTGTCAATTTCTGACGTATAAATAAAAGCTCACAATGAAAATTTAACAACTGGCTCTCCTGAGTCTGTAGGGGCTGGCTTTAGAACACCCCTTGCCTGAGTCTAGGTGAGATATATTCATCAATCAGAGCCCAGACTCCCAATTCTGGTAGAAAGAAAAGAAGACAGAAGAATTGGCTTTTAGTGTCAACCCAGCCACTGATTTCCTGGGGATGAGAAGGCATTGGGGGAGGTCACTTCAAATCTTTGGGCTCAGTTCTCCATCTGCCTTTCTTAATGCCCCACTCTTCTGGATATATTCTTCGTCCTTATCTTGACATCCAATTTCTCCATCCCCTCTAATCCCATGGCATCTAATTCTTCTGTCCCCCCTGTTCCCCAGTCCATCATCCTTCCTACGTTGCATTTTCTTCCCTACGTAGCTTTGGTCCTGTTATTAACCAGTTCAGCCATACATTGTCTTCTGCTTTGAATCCTTTGCCTTACCTCACCTCTCACTACTCATGTTTTGCCAAACCCTATCCCTAGATTACTCCCACCACCTTCCTCTGCTCCTAACCGTGAATTAATAGAGTTATTAGAAGTCAATGAGGACAGTGTTTTTTTAGCTCAGCATTGTATAGAAATCCTTTTATGCTCTAATAGACTTCCTAATAGACTTGGAATCAGGAAGACTCAAATTGTCCCTTCCCCTAACCATTTGAAAGAGTTCTGACACAAAACACTGCTGGAAAGGAAGAGAGAGGGCTGAGGCAGGAGACTGATCCCTTTTAAATATCTACTAAGTTATGTTAGGTTTTCTAGGTTTGTGTCCAATAAGGGGATCTCTTATCATTTCCAAGGATGAAGCAGCAAATAAATAGTTGGGTTTTTTTTGTTGTTGTTTTTTAGTTTAGCATTCTGAGTTTGAATCTAGGCTCAGACTATTGCTATTTGTGTGACTTTGTTCAAGTGACTTAATCTCTCTCTGCCTCAGTTTCCTCATCTGTAAAATGGGGATAATAAGGGCACCTTTTAGGTGCTTTTTGAGTATTTGCATGAAATTGCCAGACGCATTTCAATTTTCCCTAAATACATATTTGCTGAAATGAAAAAAAAAATGTACCTCCTTCCTTTCCTTATAGAGGTAGAGGACTATGGGTAGGGAATGTTGCATACAAGTTCAGGCATTGTCCATTGTTTTTGTTAAATTTTTGTTATAAGGGAAGGTACTCTGTAGGGAGCAGTGTATATCTAGAAATGACCAGAACTGAAAAAAAAACCCAAAAGACATTAAATAAAACTTTTTAAAAGTCCATCTTGCTACCACTAACTAGTATAAGAACTTTGTTTTTTCTTTACCAAAGAAATGGAGAGCATCTTGTAAGGGTTAAAATAGGGGTCTGATAAAAATAAAAGAGCAGCTTTTAACAACTTTAGTTTTAATGAGAATATAGTAAAATTGTAAACTAATATTATCCCTTTAAGCCAGAGGGAAAAAAAAAAACTTCTAGCAGCTTTTAACAATTAACAATTTAGTTTAATTAAAATAGAGATAGTAAAAGAATATAGTAAAGTGAATATAGTAAAGGAGAGACATATAGGAAAGAGGTAGAGAAAGAAATTGCCTAATACCTAATTAGTTATCCTATAATTACTACCTAAATTACTGTCTAAAACTGCCCATAACTACCTATAACTACCACTAATAACAACCACTCCATAAAGTTCCAACCCAAACCAGCCCAATCAAAACCAACCCAATCAGTGTTTAATCCAACCCCAATTAGGTCTGTCAACAAAGACCAACCACCTCCCAAAAAAGTTCAAGGGGAAAAAAAAACCTTTACAGGCCAAATCAAAAGCCCAAAGCCGGAAAGCCAGAAAATCCTCTAAAGGCTAAAGCCCTCTTAGTAAACTCAGGCTCACCTTCTATATTCCATTAACTAAAACACCGACCACCAACCCAACACACTACCAGCACTTAACTATCAGCAACTGACCTTGACCCTGACCCTGACCCCCCCTCCAACTGATGCTGGCCCCTTTTATACCCTTTTTCTACTTCACTTCCTGTTTCTATGGTTTCTACTTCTTGTCACTGTGGGCTGGTTAATCCCTACACATCTCTATGGTAAGAGGACCTCTAGGTCCCCTGTTACATTAAAAAAGAAATAAAGAAATCCTTTTTTTTTTTTTTTTAAACCCTTACCTTCTGTCTTGGAGTCAATACTGTGTATTGGCTCCAAGGCAGAAGAGTGGTAAGGGTAGGCAATGGGGGTCAAGTGACTTGCCCAGGGTCACACAGCTGAGAAGTGGCTGAGGCCATAAAGAATTCCTTTTTACAATCTGAAGCAAAGGCCCCCTTCTCTCCCTCTTCTCAATCTCAGGGCTCTTAAATCTCAAACTAGTCTGCTGCTTTTTTCCTACAAAGAACATTTCATCTCCAGCCTCTGTGCTTTGGCATCCTCCATGGCCACAATTCATTTCCTCTTCACCTTTGCTTCTTAGAATCCTTACTTTCTCTGAAGATTTAGTTCAAGTACCACATGAAACCTTTCCTGACAACTCCCCCAGCTGCTGGTGTCTCTCCCTCCCCATCACTTTCCTTGTATGTTATGTATTGACTTTATATAGATTTCGTATAGACTTCTATGCGTACCTGTGTCTCCTTACAGAACATAAGCTCCCTAAGGGCAGGAGCTATTACGTTTATTTCTTTTTGTCCCCAGTACTTAGCACAACACTTGGCACATAATTGTTGTTCATCCTTTTTTTTTTTTTTTTTTTTTTTTTCTCAAAAAGGGCTGATGATATCATGATGTTGAGGTCAGGGTACATGCGTTAGAAGAGTGATGATGGGTGAGGTTTTGACTTGTGCAAGAATTGAATTTCAGTGCAGTAGAGTAGCTCAAAGTCATTTGCTTCGCTCTCTCTTTGAGTCACTGAAGTTCAATGACAGGAACAAAATCAGGTCAACTGGTGATGGCTTGGGATGCAGATATCTTCATTGTCTGGCCTGAGCACTAAACACTGCTCCAAAAGAGACTAACGCCATTCCAATGTTGGAATCATGGTACAGAGTGATTGGCTATAGCTAATCAGTTCAGTATAAGTTTGGAAGATTTTTATTAGGGCCCCATTTGAAGCCAGAGACAGTTTAACATATCAAATGTTGAACTTCCCCTCCCTTCTGGGACTTTCTAAATTTTGGACCAACTCCCACCATGTAGGTGTGTCAGTGTCTCCCTCCCCGCCCCCGCCACTCCCCCCATATTGAATGTTCTAATCACAGTAAGGAAAAAAAACATGGAGGCTTTTTATCTTTCCAGAAATAAGAAGGAAATAGAAGAACTTCATATATTTTGTTACATTGTGCAAAGAAAGAGCTTTGTAATAATGTTCTAGTACATGGTTGAGACTATAGGGTAAGTTCATAGGGAGTTCCTGGAAAGTATAGAATGGTGGAGAGAAACAACTATGGATGCTTCTTTAAACATGTTAATTTATCTGTACATAGAAATTTGTCCCTAAATGTTCATAAGATGAAAGCATGTATAGTATGTGGGAAGAAAGAGACAGCGATACTAATTCTTATAGCATGTTATCTCTGCAGTTAAGTAAATAGGTAGTTCAGTGGATAGTGCTGGGGATGGGGTCAGGAAGACATGAGTTCAAATCCAGCCTCAGACACTTAGTAGCTGTGTGACAGTGGGCAAATCACTTAACCTGTTTGTTTTAATTCAGTGGAAATGGCAAACCTCTCTAGTATCTTTTCCAGGAAAACTTTATAGACAGTATGGTCAATGGAGTCAAGAAGAGTCAGACATGTTTGAACAAAACAATACTCTCTGCAATGTAGTTTTCTGATATTTTGCTTTTGGGGGAGCCTTTTGAAACAAGAAGGAAAACTCATTATGTTGCTACTTCCTTCCTACTAATATTTTTACTAAATAATTTTGTATCAATATTCATTAAGAATATTAGGTCATAATTTTCTTTCCTTACTCTATGTCTCCCTGGTTTAGATACCAAAACAATATCTATTTCATAAAACAGATTCCACAAGATTGCTTCTTTTCCTATTCTTGCAAAAAATATTTAATATTGGCATTAACTGTTATTTGAATGTTTGTTAGGGTTTACTTGTAAGTCTGTCTGATTCTACACTTATTCCTTGTGAATTTTTTCATGGCTCTCTAAAATTTCTTTTTTCTACCCAGTGGAATTGCATGCTGTCTACAGGTGGGGGGGGAGGGGGTAGGAAGGGAGAGAAAGAACATGAATCATGTAATCATGGAAAAATATTCTAAGTTAATTAATTAAATTTTTTTAAATTTCTTTTTTCTAAAATAGAGCTATTTAAAATTTCCCATTTCTTAATCCATTAAACTGGTTATCTTACATTTTTTCAAATGTGTGATTCTTAATTTCATTATCAATTTGTTGGTATGTAATTGGGCAAAATTGTTTCTATAAATTTTTTATTTTCCTCATTTACTGTTAATTTTTCACTTTTATTTTTTAAATTTTGGCAATTTGGTTTTCTTCCTTCTTTTATGTCATAAAATTTATGAGGTTGACTAATCACTTATCTATTTCATTAGCTTTTTAAAACCTAGAACCTGGTTTTAGTTATTATTTCAATGTTACTGTTGTTTAATTTCAATTTTGATTATCTCTTCTTTGATTTTTAAACTTTCTATTTTTGTTATTGTTTAGAGTTTTATATTTGTTGCTCATTTAGGTTATTTGATCTTATCTCTTCGTTCTCTTTTTTCCTGACAAAAAATTTAGAGATATAAATTCTACCCTAAGGACTACTTTGGATATGTCACAAGAGTTTTGAAGAATGTTGTCTCATTGTTGTAATTTTCTTTACTATAATTATCTGTCTTTCTATGATTTATTTGTTGACATTAATTTTTAAGCATTTAATTATTTAGCCTCTATTTAAATTTAAGTTCTTTTTCCAGATGTCCTCTAGTGACTATAGTTTTCTTTTTTGGCCACAAAGAATGTCTTTAATCCTTTAGCTTGACTTATGTTTGTTCACTACATTTTATGGACTAACTTGTGGTCAGTTTTGTAAATGTGCTTGGCTGCCTGAGAAATATGCATATAACTTTCTATTCATCTTTGTTAATCTCCAGAGACTTATCATAGCTAACTTTTCTAAAATTCTATTCATATTCTTAACTTCTTTCTTAATAAATTTCCCTTAGTCTGAAAGGGGCAAAATGAGGTCTCCAACTATTATAATTTTCCTGACTCTTTCTCCATCTAACTCAATTAATTTATCTTTTAAGTACTTCATTTCTATGCTGTGTGGTGCATATATAAGGTGCTGGTATTATTTCATTTTTCTATGATGCCTTTAAGCATACTGTAATTTTGCTGGTCCTCTCTTTTAACCATGTCCATTTTTACTGTTGCCTGAGATTATGACTATAATCTTTGTTATTGTAGTTGTTTTTTAATTTGTCTGACCCATAATAAATTTTTGTCCAGCCATTCACATTGTTGAATAGTTTTTTAAACCATTTGTTTACCGTCCTCTATTTTATGCATGAGTTTCTCCCATTCATATTCACTAGTATGACTGTTATTTGTCTAATTCCCTCTATCATATCTTTTTTTAAACTTTTATCTTCCATCGTCAAGTCAATATTCAGAAAAAGCTCCAAGGCAAAAGAGAGTGAAGGCTAGGCAATGAGGGTTAAGTGACTTACCCAAGATGACACAGCTACGTAGCATCTGAGGTCAAATTTGAACCCAAGATTTCTTGTCTCCAGGCCTTACTCTAGCCTCTGAGCCACCTAGCCACCCTCTTCCATCATATCCTTTCTTATACTTTTTCTTTAGATCTGACACGTTGCATTACAAAGAACAAGAAGGTAGTGAGAGAAGGAATGTGATCAACCCTAGGTCTGCTGCCATTCCCATGCTCTTTGTATTTGCTTAGATCATGGCTTTTTATGGGGCAACTAGGTGCCTCGATGACTAGTGTGTTGGGCCTGGAAGCAAGAAGACTCATCTTCTTGAGTTCAAATCTGGCCTCAGACACTTACTAGCTATGTGGCCCTAGGCAAATCGCTTTACCTTGTTTGCCTCAGTTTCTTCATCTGTTAAACAAGCCAGAGAAATAAATGGCAAACTACTCTTGTATTTCTGCCAAGAAAACCCTAAATGATGTCATGAAGAGTCAGTCACAACCAAACAACTTCTTAAGGTTGGTATGAGACAGTGAGGTAATATTTGTAAAGCACTTAGCACAGTACCTGGCACATAGTAGGCACCATAGAAATGTGGCTGTTTTTATGCTCTGGTGGCATTCTCTCAAGGCTAGGCCAGCCAAGCCTTCCCTCTGAGTTCCAGAGTACCCTGGGGGCATTGTGGGTGTTTCTTATGTCCTGCTATCAGCTCAAGCCCCTAGGTCCCTCCATTTTTAGGGATCTGGGTCTGGTCTCCTTTCCATTTAGCTAGCTGCTTAACATTCTGAAGTACTTGTAAAAGGTTAGAAGCCTAGACATAGCCTCTTCTTATGGTATTATCGCCCTGATCCTTGTCTTCTAATCTTCCCACCTTAGGTGAGAGCTTCATGCCCACAGTATCTCCTCTAGAGCCCCCATCCCTATTCTAGTTAGCACTATACTCTTTCTCTACAGCCAGGCTCATCATACCTGCCTTTGAGATCCCAACCCAGTTCCTACAAACTCCCCTATAATATGTCTTTGATCTTCTCAGACAACATTCCTTTCTCCCTTACTTTAACAGAATCCTGGCTCCCCCCTGAGGATACCATGTCCCCTACAGCCTTTTTCCTTATGGGCCACGCTTTGCTTGAGCAGTTTTATTAATTTGGAAAAGTTAAGAGAGTTCTGGCAAGTTCCTTGCTCCTCATCAACACTCATGAGCCAAGCCATCCTTCAGTGACTTCTTTTTGGAGAACTCCATTGTATTCTACCTATTCTTGTTACTGTTAGCTAACAATCTCTATGTCTGAACTTCTTAGCCTAGAGCTGTATGTGCATGCCAGAGGGGGCTGCTCTCCTTTCCCCTCTCCACTGTGTCTGAGGACATCTTCACATCACCCACCCACCCCCTGCCCAGCAGCCCAATGGGAGAGCTTCCTCCCTCCCCTGTCTGGGATAAGGAGGGGGGGGAGCTCTCATATGGCATGAAGGTTGAAGTTTGGGCATTCAGTCTCTAAAAGGTTTGCCTTTACTAGCCTAAAGTCTATGAACTTAGTTTCTCAATATACTAGATAATTGTATTTCAATATAATTCGTTTCCTTGGTAACTTTTTATGCATTTAAAAACATTATTATGAGAAAGGCTTCATAGGCTTCACCAGATTGCCAAACAGTTTATCACACACACACTCACACAAATGTAAAGAACCTAATGCCTGCTCTAGGTCTTTCTACTAACTTTTAAAATATAATTTCTGGTTCACAATCTCCTTTTTGTTATTCTCTTCCAAACTGTCATTATCCTTAAGAATTTAAACTATTCATTTTGACAACCCCTCTGACAACCTCCTCAATGCTAATGACTTTCTTCTTCACCCCTTTTAGTGACCACTGGCAGAGAACAAAGTAAGAGCCCTCTATCCTTTGGGATTTTACAATATTCAGATATAGAACTTTGAAACCACCTTCTGTAACCACAGCCTCCTGTCCTTCTACCTCTTTCATTCTCTCAACTAAACCAAACCTACTCATTGCTCTGTTCCATGTCTATTGTTTTGTCCATTTCCCCAACTTTGGCTTTACTTGCTTCTATTCCTGGCTTTGACCTGATGGTTCACCTATTTATTATTTCATCTTCTGTTACACAGGAGCTTCTTCCTATGACCGAGTTCTCCTGTTCCTGGTTTGTGAATCCTTAACCGTTGGCAGTCCTCACTACCCAGTTTCTTTACTCCATGTCAATGGAGAAAGTCATGAGGATGAACTGGTTTCAGCCATGCCAAATTTCTCAAATACGCCATCCCTTAGGATTCACAGTTCTCCTCTTTAAAACCCCAAACCACCCTCCATGATTAGAATAAAAGATCTTGCCTACTTTTACTCTGAGAAGACTGATGCTCTCTGAAATGAGGTTCCTGAATGTTGAAAGCCGTTATATGTAAAGAGCCAATTGGAGAAATAGGGTCAAATTTAGGGCCTGTTATCTGGATTCCCTATGTGACCAATCCAGGCTGAGGCAGTCTTTGTGTTTGGTCCTGGTCACCTGAGCCCTGAAAAGCTCTGGTACCAGCAGGTAGATTAATCCAAAAACAACTTGACCCCTCCAAGAGGCTATTAGGAGTCATTTAGAGAAACAGAGTCTGTAATAGATGTTTTATCTGGATCCCATTACAAAATCATCGGCAAGTAAAACTGCGTGTATGATTTTTCTGCACTGCATGTCAGATGCAGATAGAATGGACTATCTAAGGTAAAAATCTGAGGCTCCTCTTTTGACTCATTTTTAGATCCCCACATTCTCTCAATATTCTTATTGGAAAGCTTTGAGTCCTTAACCAGACCAGCAGCTACTGAGTTAACAATTCCTCTCCTTGACAATTTCTCTCCTTGATAATTAAGAAGCCTGAAGCCTAAAAAATATATTACTTAGATAAGGACTGGAGCCGGACAATTTAGTCCAGACTATCTGACCAGGTGCAGATCTGTAAATCAAGGCAGAACGCAATTAGTAAACATCTCCATGAAATTTATTTCTGCTTCCGGAATTATCCCCTACTAATTGGTTGTTGGAACTTGGCCCTTGTCTTTGCACCCATATCTGTATTTTTTAGGCTTTAATGAATTGTGTATGATTTATAACCCCCTTCACAGCTGTGATTCTTTCTTTGTGTTCTTTGTTTGAAACCAGTATAAAATAAAGTCAAAAATCCCATAGCGTGGGATCAGCATGGGCTAACCTCTAGTTCGGCTGTTCTCAGTTTCTTTTTCCTGTCTTAGCAATCCGACGCCGTAAAACGCCACTCAGGACCCCTACCATATAGAGCTGGTCCTCTATACCTGAATCTGTCTCCTCAATTCCCTAAAATTTATAAAATTCTATTCAAATGCATACATTTATACAAATTTATTTTATTTTGACTATCTTCTCACTGGTCACAAAAAGAAGAGCCTTTATTCCTCAATAAGGTCAATTCCTTAACCTGTACCCTTAGTCTCATTCTTTGCCATTCCATTTGTCCTCCAGCTTCTCTTTCTAGCTCAGAACTTAAACTCTCATCCTGGAGCCCTCAGCTTCTGGCTAGTGAGCATTCATTTGATTATGGACGCCTACTCACCATCTTCATCATATGACATCTCTATGTATTTTTTGTCCATTTTCACCCCTAGCTCTGAGAACAGCAGTGAAATCAACATTACCATTTCTGTAAGGGATAAACCAGTCAATTGTCTTATTGCAATAGCCTGCTGGTTGATCTGCTTGCCACAGTTCTCTCTTTCTCCTCTCCATTCTGCTCTCTAATAGGCCTTTGCAGTGATGTTCCTAAAGCATAGATCTGATTCTGTCACCCCCCTCTTCCAGCTCCATCAACTCAGTCTCAAAGCTTGAATCCCTAGTTTTAAACCAAATTAGTGTTACTAGCCATATAATTTCTTGACCTCTCAACAGCCTTTGAAAGGGTCAAACACCCTTTTCTCCTTGACACTCTATCCTCCCTAGGTTTTTATGACATTGCTCACTCCTGGTTCTCCTTCTACCTGTCTGACCATTCCTTCTTAGTCTCTTTTGCTGGGTTTTCATCCAAGTTCTGTACATCATCCATGAGTATCCCCTAAGGCTCTGTCCTGGGACCTCTTCATTTCTCCCCCTATATTATTTCATTATGTCATCAGTTTCTACAGTTTCAACTATTGTGTTGAGGGAGATGCTTCTTGGATTGATTTGTCTAGCCCTGACCTCTAGTTACATAGTCACACACCTCCAACTACCTATGGAATATTTCAAATTAAATGTCTCACAGACAACTGAAACCCAATATGTCCAAAACTGAATTTGTTACCTTTATCCCCAAATCTTCTCCTTTTCCTATTACTGTCAACGGTACCATCTTCTTCTTAGCCTCCTAAGATCAAAACCCACAAGTCATGCTCTACTCCTCACTCTCTCTTATCTTACCCTCACATATCCAATAACTGTCACATCTTATTATTTCTACCTTCATGGCATCTCTCATATTTACCCCCTCTACACCTCTGCCCCTGACCTGGGACAGGCTCTTATAGTGTAACCGACTGCATGGGCTGCCAGTTAGTTGGTTTGCCACAAATCTGCCCCTACTCTAGTCCATCCTCTGTTTAGCCATCAAACTAATCTTCCCAAAATGGAAGCCTAACCATATTATGCATTTCTACTCTTCTTTCTCTTAACTATGGTGGATCCCTTTTTGTTCATATTTTTATCCCTAGTGCTTAACACAAAGTCTGAAATGTAGTGAGCATTTAATAAAGTTTTTTTATTCGTTCATTCATTTACTCATTATTCATTCATTCATTTCTTTACAATTTCTCCAAGAATTAACTTCATCAGTGGTACCTCTACTTCCCATCAGATCATCCCATCTACAAATATGAACAAATATCCCCAATCCTTAAAAAGGTTCTCCTTTGATATTTCTGCTGCTTAAAGTTCCCAGCTCCTTTCTATAACCCTTTTCACTTTTCTTTCTTGAGGAAGTGAGTGATCTCCAAATTGTCTACTCCCTCACCATCAGAGCCATATAGAGTGATGCTGATGCCCAGACCAAGGATAGCAGTACAAAGAGTGCCCTTGTATGGGGCAGCTAGATGGCTCAGTGACTAGACAGTCAGGCCTGGAGCCTGGACAACCTGGATTTAAATCTGGTCCCAGTAACGTCCCAGCTGTATGACCCTGGCCAAGTCACTTAACCCCATTTGTACTTCTGTTTTAAAGTTGTTACTAAGGCAGAAAATAAGTGTTGTTTTTTTTTAAGTGTCCTTCGAGCAGGATAGTGGGAAGGCAAGGAGACTCTGGGATACCAGGAAGCTTCAGAAGAGCTCACCCAGGGTGAAGCCAATAGGAGGAACAAGAGCTACCTTGTATACCTTCCTATTTTGTCATTCTTCTCTGACTAGATGAATTTATGGATGACAAATATTGATGAAGCGTATAAGGAATTTAATTAAGGGTTTGACTAAATATATGAGAATTCTAAATTAATATTGTGGTTACCAATTTAAAAATATTATAGCTCAAGCCAAAATGACTTTTAGTAGCTTTATTTACAAAGAGGTGGAAAGAGTGAAAGTAGAAAAATGTAAGAAGAGGGTAGAGACGATGTTAGCCCATCATGCTAAATGTTGCTCTGGTGCCTGTCTCAGCCCAGTAGGGCTTGTTAACTCTCAACCAAAGAAGCCAGGGTTCCACTCATGGGGCCTCCTCTAAGAGGGGAAGGCTTCTCTGGAACTAATCTCTCCAGAAGCCAGGAAAGGAAGATCAAGATGGATTCCAAAGGAGAAGATCCAGGAGCAGAACTCCAAGAAGCAGTCCAAGAGCCAAAGTCCCAGTCTAAGCCGACTCACCAGAAGAAGATCCAAGCCAAAGGTCAAAGGAGCAATCCCAAAAGCCAAGGTCACCTCCAAGAGGCAAGTCATTAGCCAGAGCTCCAAGACAAAGATTCAAGCCAAAGAACCCTTGGTCAGGAAGTTTAGAACTTTTTATAGTCCTTTTTTCCACATTACTTCCTGTCCCTTCCTCCACTTTACAGGAACCAATTGCAGTCATTAAATTTGCCTAGCACTGTCCAGGAGCAGGGCAGTCACCTCTGGGGTTGTCACCTCTCGGTCCTCTGAGAGTGTAAACTCTTATCAAAGGATTCACAAGTTTCTGACTGATAGAGTTAAAAGGGTGGAGCACTCCAAGTTTGTGATTTGTGAACTCCCTTACTTAGTGTTAAGGAGGGGTGTTTAAGTTTTTGGTTGATTAACTCAAAATAGACAATGAGAATAAAGAATTTTTTTCATAGAGTGCCTAATAAGTGCAAAGCACTGTTTAAGATGCTAAAGTCAGCTGTTTCTATGTTGCTGAATTACTGCAAGTGCTGATAGTATCTCTAGACAATGCCCTGCTGGATTCTCCTGGACTTAGACTTCTGAAGATGTCCACAGAAAGGCATGGCCCAACCTTTCACTTGAAGTTTTACTTCACCTGGTCTGCCTGGTGAGCGCCAGGAGGCAACTTGTGAAATGCCCCTGAGTGCCCATTGTGAATAAGGAAATTCACCCCTTCTACAGTCTTCTACCAATCACTGGGCTGCACTTTTCTCAGAACCCAGCTGGTCACTTGTTATTGGACTTCTTAAAAACTCACTGCCCCTTTTTTCAAGGTATATCAAAGAAATCTACCTTCTGCCTCCTCAAAGAAATCAGCCTCTATTCCTTGATCCCTAAATGCCCTTATCACATCCTCATCAGCTCCCCTAACTTCTCAGACTTTGATGCTCTCATGGGATGCTCTTCCCTGAAAGGCTTGCTGGGGCATGGGCCAATAGAATACTCAGAGGTGCTGAGATAGTCGTTATTGAGCCCCAGTGTGGAGGAAGTTCATACTCTCTTCACTGAAGAACTACTCCCCCACCCCAGATTTTGGAGCCTCACTTCCCCCAACCTAGTTAGAGCTCTATCCATTATCCACTCTCTTCAACTCCCTGCAATCTGGTTTCTGTCCCTGTCACTCTACTGACCCTGCTATTATTGATCCTTAATAAACAGAGGGATTGCGTTTATTATATTAGGCCTGATAGAGCATCATTTAGTAATATATTGTTAGGATTAGGATTAGAAATGGAGGGAAAATTGTGTATTAAAGGTATTCTTATCCTAATATATCCAATATTCAACCTTTAAGGCACTATGCTGAGATGACAATTTTGTTCAAGTGTAGCAAACCGATGTTTTTGTATTACTGCATATAATTAAAATATACCCAATTTATGGTGTTAGAAAACTTGCCCAAGTCAGCCTCTGATTTAGGATTATCTGTGTGTGCCCCACATTTCTGGAGCAATTGTCTTTGGGTTTTAGACTCACCTCTTTCGAGAAACAGATTTTTGTTACTCCCTAGATGGGGTTACAAGAGGAGGCAAGTCCCACAATAATTGTGTTTATAATCCTCTTAAAAGGGATATATTTAAAGCAAAAAATAATTCAATAAAGACCCCATCTGTCTTCTACATAAGGCCATTCAAAGCTTCCTAGGCTGTTTTCTGATATGTGTGCTGTCTTTTGACGAGAATGCTATATTTAGATCCCCCCCCCCCCATACACCCTTGCATTCATTTATTCTAAGACATATAGACCCTCCATTGGTATTGTAAATCCATAATTAGGTTTGGGATGATCTCATACCCAGTGAATCATTAACAACAACAAAAAATCCCCACTTGCTCTCAAGTTACTGCTTGTGTGCTGTAACAGTCTAAATAGAGATCCTGTCCAAATTTCTTCTTGTCTCATTGATTCCTCATTTTAAGAAATGCCAAGCCCATGTATTCATCATAAACTACTGTTTTATCTTTTGCAAATTCCTCAGCTCTCTCTCTGCAAACCAATATGAAACAGTATACTCCTATAAGACCCTCAAGTTCAGATGCCAAGAATTTGTTCTCTTCCAAATATGATCAAAGAGCACCAGCCATTTATTTAGCATCTACTATATGCAAAGCCCTGATGAAAAGGTTGGAGCACTTACAGTGTTTAGTTAAAGCCCACATCTGTTCTCTTGGAGCTCATGGTTGATAAAGAATAAGGGCAAACAGATAGCTGAAGTACATACAATAACATGGGAAATTCATGAGAAAAGAGAGCTACAAACAAAAAGCTGTGATGAAGGAGAGGTTGTTATTGACTTGGGTGGGAATGGGAATCAAGGGAGATTCCCTTCCTGGAGGACAGGTTCCCAATTGGGCTTGAAAAGGTAGGTAGGATTTTAACAGATAACTCAAAATAGCAAGGTCAGACAAGAACAGAGAATAGCCCAAACCATTGCAAAGATACATGAAATCACCTCTACATGTTGTAGTAGGAGCAACATCTTTGCTTAGGTTGGTTGAAACTCTTGGTGGCTGGGAAGTGTCTGAGGCCGGATTTGAACCCAGGACCTCCCGTCTCTAGGCCTGGCTCTCAATCCACTGAGCTACCCAGCTGCCCCTTGAGGGACTTCTATTGCCATGCAATCAGCATGCCCTTCTGTGTAAGCACATGAAAGGAGAGCTGCCCCTAACTGAGCTAATGCTGTGTTATTATTGCTAAATACCTTTTAAACATTATAGTTGAGGAAATTTACCTTTGCCAATGTTACGTGGCCTAAAATTGTTTCAATCCCCAGCCTGACACACCAGACCAGGCAAAGTCAGATCTTGCCCAGAAATATTTGATGTGTGACCACAAGGTGAGTAAAGAATGACCTTTGTGGCTAACCGCATGGGTAAATGGGAAAAGGGTTATCAAATAGAAGGAAGGGACCCCCATATGAAAGGGGGCACCTGGTCTGTAAGTCTAGTCCCTGCTGGCTATCACACTTTTGGCTACTCCTTCCTGTATTTGGTGAGTCCTCACCAGCAGACTTGAAGGGGGCCTCCACTGACCTGATGAAATTATCCTGCTGGGAGCTTAAGGAAGTTGACCCAGGAAAACAGAGAAACCACCAGGGCTAATATTCCCTGACTGTCACTGAAAGCAACAGAAAACTGAATTGCCACCATAAGGAAAATGATGAGAGCTAGGAACTTGCCCTACTTGCCTTCCTTCCTTCCTTCCTTCCTTCCTTCCCTTCTTCCTTCCCTTCTTTCTTTCTTTTTTTCTTTCTTTCTTTCTTTCTTTCTTTCTTTCTTTCTTTCTTTCTTTCTTTCTTTCTTTCTTCCTTCCTTACTTCCTTTCTCTCTTTCTTTCTTCCTTCCTTCCTCTCTTTCTTCCTTTGTTTCTTTCTTTCTCTCTTTCTCTCTCTCTTCCTCTCTTTCTCTTTCCTTCTTTCCTTCTTCCTTCCTTCTTTCTCTCTTGAGATCTAGTATGGCTCGAATCCTTTCTTCATATTTTTTTTCATTAATTCCCTTTTGTTCTTCCAGATGAATTTTGTCTTTTTTTCTAGTTCTATGAAATAATTTTTGGGTAGTTTGATTGGCATGGCTCTGAATAGGTAAATTAATTTAGATAGAATTATCATTTTTATTATATTGGTTTGGCCTATTCATGAACAATTAGTATTTTTTCAGTAGTTTAGGTCTGACTTTCTTTGTGGGAAGAATGTTTTGTAATTCTATTCATATGGTTGCTAAGTTTGTGATAGGTATACCTCTATGTAGTTTATGTTGTCTAGAGTTCTTTCTGATTGATTTTTCTATCACTCCCCTTTAGTTATAAAAGAGTCATATGCTTACCCTATTGCTACTTCTTGGAAGTGGGGTTGAGTTTCTGCATGGGGGGACAGAGAGAGGGTGGGTTTTTACCATCAAGAACTTTGGAATAAATTTAAAGAACAACCAGAGAAGTCATAAGAAAAATGGTTCGTAATGAGATTGTGACTTAGGGGTCTTGGAGAAGATTTACTTTTGAAAAACAAGTGGAGATTGGGAAGAACAGCCAAATGAGGACCATTTTTTACATTGCTAAGATGGAGAGTTCTTAGTCCCATAGTCAGTAATCCAACTTCAAAGACTTACTAGCTGTGCTACTTTGGGCAAGTCACTTCTCTGTTTTCCTCAGTTCCTCATCTGTAAAATGGGCTGGAGAAGGAAATGGTCAGCCATTTCAGTACTTCTGCCAAGAAAACTCCAAATGAGGCTTTAAAGAGTTGGACACTACTGAAACAACTGAACAACCACCACAACAATAAGATGGAGAGTTGTGCATAGCTAATCCAGTAAAGATGAATTCTCTTTGAAACCAGTTTCACAATGTGGATCTTCCAGGAGGAGGTACAAGTAGCTGCCTGCACAAACTATGAGATGAGGTGTAGTACCAGCTTTGCATCTCTAAACTTTTTGTGATGTTTGACATTGTAAAAACCTTTTTTCTTCATTTTCTTTCTTTGACTTCCATAGCACTGCTCTTGCCCAAGTCTTCTACATCTTTAACCATTTCTTCTTTGTCTTCTTCACTGATTCTTTATCCTTCTCTAACTTGCTAAGATATTTGCTCCCTAAGACTCTATCCTTTCTTCTTTCTTCCTTTTTCTCCATTTACCTTGGCAACCACATCTACTCCCATGAAAATTCAGTGAATATAAGTCCCAAATTTATAGATCCAGTTATAGATATTTATATATCCAGTGGTTACTGACCCAAATTCCAGCCTGTTATCCCCTCCTAGATGTCTGGCTGGCATCTCAGATGTATTAGATGTATATTTCCAAGATGTCTTTAATTCCTTTTCAAAAGACAAAGACATATTTCTCCAACTAATTTCTGTGTTTCAATTAATGTTACTATAACAGATGTTTGAACAGGTCCAGATGAATTCTCTGCAGACAAGGCAAGCTGTTTGAATGCTAGTTAAATATGCTGGGAAATGCCCTATTTGCAACTACCCTGGGGGGAGGGAAAAAAAGAAATTATACACTTTAGAACTGAAAAATGTGGGATTAAGGAGAGAAAGACAGAGAATGAGAAAGAGAGAAAGAAAGGAAGGGAGGGAGAAAGGGAGAAAGAGGGAAGGAAGGGAGGGAGGGAGGAAGGAAAAGAGAAGAATTTGGAAAGAGGATCCTGAGTAGCCAATGTGGCTAATTTTCCTACCTTCTGCAGCAGGGAGTAGCTGAGGAAAAAATGGTTCAATAGTAGCTGTGGAGGTGACTGTTTAACTTCCCTAGTAGGCAGGAACAGTCATGTGGACCCAGTGCTGAGATATAGGCTCATTGTTCATGAGGCAGCTTCAATGGGATTGAAGGCATCTCTAGGGGTCCAAACAGGAGGGCTCTCCAAGGACATCTTCATCCCCCACAACAGCAGGGAAATATAAATCCAATAATTTTAATTCAATAACATAATCCAATAAATCCAATAAGGACGTTGCTGGAAGCCACAAATCTAGGAAGCTAAGAGTCTTCTTTCCTCTTGGAATCTCTCTACCTTAGTGTCTTATTGTCAAGTCAAATGGATATTTCAACCCAGTGCCTTCCTTTAAGCTATTTTTTTTAAAAGAGTAACAACATTATTTCAAATGTGTTTCCCCTAGCTAAATGATAAGGTTAATTCCAACTGTTTTCTGTAATGTCTTTAATCATACATGAAGTGTGTGGGCAGTACAGTCTCTGAGGAGGTTTAGAACACAAGATGTAATTAGCTAGACATTTCTTCTCAGCTTGGTGGTGTAGATGTCACCTAGGGCTTTACAAACTGATGCTGATTTTTCTATCTCTATTGTTAACTCCATAATTCTCCAATAAGGAAGGAATTTTTTAATTGAAAAAGTTTTTTTTTTCCAGGCCATACATGTATTATCAAGCAAAACACACTTCCATATTGGTCACTCATATAGAAGTGAAACCCCCAAAGAAAACCATAAATACATTGATGTGAAAACGTGCATGCTTTGAGCCTCATCCATCTGAATCCAACAGTTGTCTCTCTGGAGGTGGATAGCTTTTCCCGTCATGTCTTTCAGGATTGTCCCAGCTCATTACATTGCTGAGAGAAGTCAAATTTTCCTGGTTGATCGTTGCCCAATATTGCTGTTACCATGTACAGTGTTCTCCCAGTTCTGCTTTATTTCACCAGTTCCCATAGATCTTTCCAGCTTCTTCTTTTTATTTTTATTTTTAAACCCTTACCTTCTGTCTTGGAATCAATACTGTGCATTGGCTCCAAGGCAGAAGAGTGGTAAGGGTAGGCAATGGGGGTCACACAGCTGGGAAGTGTCTGAGATCAAATTTGAACCCAGGACCTCCCGTCTCTAGGCCTGGCTCTCCATCCACTGAGCTACCCAGCTGCCCCCTCCAGCTTCTTCTGAAATCATCTTGCTTATCATTTCTGATAGCACAACAGTATTCCCTCTCCATGTGCCACAATTTGTTCCTCCCTTCTCAATGGAGGGATATCCCCTCAATGACCAACTCTTTGCCACCAAAAAGAGAGAGCAGTTAGAAATATTTTTGGAAGAGCCTCTGTACCCTGGCCCTTTCCTTCCTGCTGTTTTACCCAAGTGAACCTGCCTTTCGTGGTCATTACAGTCACAGGTATACTGTAGCTCCCTAGAAGAGTACGTGCTTGGGCTTGAAGGCTAATGCCAAGTCCTTTTCCAAACCTGCAACCATTCAGAGAAGGGGAGAGCTCGTCCTCAGGGCAGAGAGCGGACAATCTGGGAGGAGTTGGCTCCTGCCTCTCTTGGGTCGCCTTGGGCAGTTGAGTTCAGCCCCTGGCCAGCCCTCTCTGCTCTCCAGCGACACCTCGTGGTTACTTCACCACTAACCTCTGGCTCAAACACACTGGACAGTTTCAAGTTATTTTGGCTTTTTTCTTCTCTCTCATCCTCTGTATTCCTACTTCTTTTGGTTCTCCGTCCACAACACTGCTTACGTTTCCCCCTCTCTACTTCCAGTGCTAAGAGACCTTATCCATTTTTCTCCCAGAAGAGAAGTTCCTAACCTATGGCCTGTGAACTTAAAAAAAAAAACAACCGATAGATAAATTGTATTTAGCACAAACTGGGCACTTAATAAATGTTTATTGACGGATTTCAATATAATTGATTTCCTCTGTAATCCTATGTGGTTTGCTTTGTAGATGGAAGATGTTATTCTGAGAAGGGGGTCATAAACTTGACTAGATTTCCACCGAGCCAGGAAAACCTAGGTCCAACTCTTGCTTTTAAATACATCCTGGTTGGGTGATCTTGGATAAGTCACATAACATCACTTAAGTAACTCTCTCATACTGTGGGCTGCAGAGGAGGCACACTGGTTGGTCAGTCAGTAAACACTGATTAAATGTCTTCTTTGTGCCAGGCACTGTGCTAAGTCCTAGAAATATAAAAAGAGGCAAACTATAGTCCCTGACCCCAAGGAGCTAACCGTCTAATTAGGGGAGGGGAGGCACCATGCAAACAAATTAAGAGAGGGAAGAAGGCTTTAGATTTATAGAGATTGGGGAAGGCCCTCTGGAGAAGAGGGGATTTCAGGCAGCACATGAAGGAAGCCAGAGAAATTGGGAGTCAGAGCTGAGGAGGGAGAGCATTCCAGATGGGAGGGACAGTCAGAGAACATGGTTGGAGTCACTAGCAAGGAGGTCAGTGCCGCTAGATTGAAGAGTGCCTGGCAGGGAGGAAGGTCTACAAGATGGGTTAGGTAGGAGAGTTATGAAGGACTTTGAGTGCCAAACAGAGGAGTTTGTATTTGGTCACGGAAGCAAGAAAGAGCCTCTGGAGTTTATTGAGTGGAGTGTGTGTGCGTGCATGCGTGCATGTGTGTGTATGTGTGTGTGACATGGTTGGGCCTGAATTTCAGGAAAATCACTTTATTTTTTAATGTTTCATGCTTTATTTGCTTCACCATCTTACACACATATAAGCCCAGTTCCATGGGCTTATATGTGGCCTGGGTTGGGGGCGGAGGAGTGCTTTGCATTTGGCCTTGCATCCCCTTTAAGTAAATACCTTTTGTTTTGAATTCATATGTTCTCTGGTTTGTTCTACTAAAAGAGCTACATCAGTGGGGTCTCATGATGTGTGTGTGTGTGTGTGTGTGTGTGTGTGTGTGTGTGTGTGCGTGTGTGTGTATCTATCAGTTTATTTTTTTCTGGATTATACATGTATATGTACACAAAACTCATTTCCATATTATTTATTTTTGTGAGTAAATAATCTTATAAAGGCCAAACCCCAAATCCTCTACTGAAATAAACAAGTGATAAATCCTGTACTTTCACCTGCATTTCTACAACAGTTCTTTCTATAGAGTGGACAGCGTTCTTTGTCCTAAGTCCCTCAGACTTGTCCCTGATCATTGTATTGCTGTTATAGTAGCAAAGTCTGTTGCATTTGATGGAAAATCACTTTAGTAGCTGAGTGGAGGATGATTTGGAGTGGACAGAGATTCGGGGCAGTGTGATGACCAGCAGGCTATTGCAGTAATGTAGGCAGGGTGGGGGCAGGAGAGGAGGAAAGAAGGGGAAATAATTGGGAGATGCCATAGGGGTAAAATTGCCTTGGCAATAACTTGGATATGGGCGGTGAGAGATAGTGGGAAATCCAGGATGACTGCTAGCTTGCAAGCCTGGGGCCTGGGAGAATGACGTTGCCTTTCCTATTAACAGGGAAGGGAGAGTTTCAAAGGAAAGAGCAAGAGTCGTTTTGGACATTTTGAGTTTAAGATGTCTACTGGATGGCCAGTTTGAGATGGCAGAATGACCTCTGGAGATCAGCAGAGAGGTCCTGGGCAGGATAGGTAGATTTGAGAATCATCCGCTTAGAGATAGTCATTAAGTCCATGGGAGCTGATGCAATCACCACATGAAGAAGAACAGAGGGGAAAGAGAAAAAGGACCAGGACAGAGCCCAGAGGGACATTTGTGTTTAGGGGCCATGATCTGGAGGATCCAACGAGGGAGGCAGAGAAGGGGTGGTCAGAAAGGAAGGAGGAGAACCAGGGGAGAGTGGAATCTCAAGAGGGAGATGACCAATAATATCAAAGGTTGCAAGAAAGGAAAATGAGGCCTAAGAAAAGGCCATTGGATTTGGCAACCAAACTGGAAGAGGGAGTTTCCTCTTTCTAATGGTTTCTATTTTAATGAAATCACAAATCTAGTCCCCATCCCCTAATCCAGCTCTCATCTTTTATGCTATTTAATTATTTTAGGAGTTCCAAACACCTCATATTTCACCAGGTCAGAGAATGGGAGGGAACTTAGAAGATGTAGTCCAATAGTCACATTTGACTGAGGTGACTAGGACTCTGAAGAAATGAAATGACTTAGCCAGGGTCACACAGGTATTGAGAAGCAGTGTTTGCCAACGCTCTTTCTGTAGCAGAGTGTTACTTTCTTCCCTCTTTGATGAAGAAAGGAATAAAGAGATAAAGTGAATAGTCTCAAATCAGTGAACTGATTCTTCCGTGGGCATACACTGTTTTTAGATTCTGAGGTAACAAAAACTTGATTTACTTAAAAAATCAGAGTATTTATTTTGCAAATCAAAAGGTAATTTTGTTTGTTTGTACAAAATTACCCTGGGGGTCTTTGAGACCCTTTCTGGGAGCCTAGGTCAGAAACTACAAGTAATTTTAAGATATTTTAATTTCCAAAACAACAAATATCAGAGGCTATTGCTCACATAAACAAAAACAGTTCTTTGAAATCCTCAACAATTTTTAAAGGGGTCTTTAGACCAACAAGGTGGAGAATAGCAGCTGGTCTAAATGACAGAAATGATCATATTTCTCTCCCTCTTAGTGGTTTCCTACATGAATTTGGCTCCCATAGCTGCGGTTAAGGAGACTGTGCAAAATACATGATTATTGGTGAAAGTGAGTCTGAAATTCTTTCTCAGAGCAGATTTATGACAACTGTAGAAACATTAAAAAAAACTTTATAGTTTCTCCAGAAATATTAAATAATATTCTTCCAACCTAAAATTCTTTCCAGACTTTTCCCTGTAGAAAAGTAGGACAAACAAAAGCTATGATCATTTTTTGAAGGAAGAAAGGATGATAACTATACTCAACTCTTATTTGAAGATGATGTTTGCCTTCTTGCTCCCTAACGTGACTGGTGCTGTGCCTCATCTGAGGATTGTCTTATGAGAATTTATTTTTTATATATTATACTAAATCTTGTATCAGGGCTTTGGAATAGAAAGGCCACAATTCCTGTATATTAGGGCGAATTATTGGGTATTCTTGTGTCTGGGATCTGGTTCAAAGATTCCATCCAGTGGAATACTATTGTGCTGAAAGAAATAATGAACTGGAGGAATTCCATGTGAACTGGAATGACCTCCAGGAATTGATGCAGAGTGAAAGGAGCAGAACCAGGAGAACCGTATACTCAGAGATGGATACACTGTGGCGCAATTGATTGTAATGGACTTCTCTACTAGCAGCAATGAAATGATCCAGGACAGTTTTGAGGGATTTATGGGAAAGAACACACTCCACATTCAGAGAAAGAACTGTGGGGGCAGAAACAAAAGAAAAATAACTGCTTGATCACATGATTCGATGGATATATGATTGGGGATGCAGACTCTAAATCAGTGATTCCCAAAGTGGGTACCACCACCTCCCTGGTGGGTGCTGCAGCGATCCAGGGAGGAGGTGATGGCCATAGGTGCATTTATCTTTCCTATTAATTGTTATTAAAATTAAAAAAAATTAATTTCCAGGGGGCTAAGTAATATTTTTTCTGGAAAGGGGGCAGTAGGCCAAAAAAGTTTGGGAACCACTGCTCTCAATGATCACCCTAGTGCAAATACTAGTAATATGGAAATGGGTCTTGATCAATGAGACATGTAAAATCCAGTGGAATTGCGTGTTGGCTATGGGAGGGGAGAGAGAAGAAGGGAGGGAAAGAATAAGAATGATGTAACCATGGAAAATTTTTCACAATTAATCAATAAAAGAAAGAAAAAGGAAAAAAAAAGATTCCATCCAGGCTTTTTCTTTGTCCTTAGGAATCCTATCTTCCTATTTTTTCTTTTTTAATCAGAATTTGGTTAATAAATGAAGGGAATAAGGGCTCTTCTCCTATGTACATGTTCCCTATGACCTCAAACTGGGGAGGGATGGATAGTTTGATCTTAATAAACATCTTAATTAGCTATTGATCAGTTAGATGTCTTGGGATGTTCAAGGGAGGGGCTGAATAATGAAGTACTAAAACTCTATTTAGTGAGCTGTTTGACCAAGCTTCAGGGTCTCTGGTCGTTGACAGAGGGCCATTGGCCTATGTTACTTTATTGGTTATGATGCTGGCCTAACCAATGAGCTGAAATAATCAGTAAACTGATATTCTTACCCCAAAATCAGTCCCTTGAGATAATTTTGATTGTAACAGTCTGCTTTTGAAATTCAAGGTTAAAATATGTTCACAGAAAGGAACTCAAGACAAAGTGGTCTAGAGAGGAAAGTCATTTAAAAAATGTTATGATTTTTACCTTGTTCAAGATTTCTGTAATTGCAACTTGAAATCTTCTTGGGGTCGAGAATCCTGTTGGAAGCCACGGGGGACTGTGGCAATTTGTACATCACTCGTTCTCTCTCTCTAAGCTAGAAGCAGCCCGACTATAGATTCATGTTAAATTCAATTAAATGGTTTCTGGATGATGTCGAATGTACAGAATATGTTATTAGTATTGTTTTCTTTTGAAACACGTAAGGTACCACGTCTGTTTCTTCATTGCTAGTGGTTTTTTTGAGTGCTTTGATAATGTGTAGTCAACAAAGGACAGTTCTCCTTATGTAGTTTCCCTATTTTAAAAGATGGATGTTTGGTCTGTTTGCCTTCCTATAGTAGATTCCATTAAGCTCTATTAAGGACTCATTTTCTATTTATGCGGTGGCCTTGCCCTCTCATGTCTAAAATGCTCCTTCCAGGAACACCATCTAAAGTCTTTTCTGGAGATAAATTGGTAGGCTATCTATAGATAACATTCCTTTATGACTCAGCCAACATATGACACCATAAGTTGATGCTTGTAAAGTGATTCTGTTTTTCTGTTTTCTCAAATTTCTATTATCTGGAGAAGCCAGATGCTGACATTGCCATCATGTCATGGATCTGGTGTGCCAGCTATAGTCAGAGCAGAGTGCTTGAAGTCAATAGTTGGGACTGCTCTGTGTGATGTTTTTTGCCCACCCCCACTCCATCCTTAGCTCCCAACCAGAATCACTCTGTACATGGGGAATGGAGGGAAGAGGGGCAGGAATTTCTTTCCTCCTGACTGAAGAGGACTGTTCTTGTCCTTCTCCATTAAAGAGTCAGGGAAAGGGGTTCATTTTGTTCCCACCCAGAAAATGGAGATTTAATAAAAGTCTTGGGAGAGGGTTAATGATCTGAGAAGGAAGAGATGACAAGAACCTGGGCCTGTGGCATGGTGGGCCAGTGTTTGGAAGTTCAGCTTGAGGTAAGCCAAGTCAGGGCTACATCAGATCCCTTTGCAGACTCAGGCAGAAAGCAGTAAAATCAGGGTTATCTGAAGTAGAGGCTTGACCTTCTCATTCTGGTTGCAGATAGATCAGCTGGGCTTCTTTGTTAGTCTTAGAGGAGCTCCTTTCTCAGTGGAGGGAGGTATTTGTCTGCTGGTCCAAATATAAAGACTTCGATCCAGGCTAAAGTGATAGAAAGGAAAGGTAGGCCTCCTTAGCTTTCTTCTTCCTTTGTTTCAAATTCATGTGCATACCAAACTAGAGAAGATCTTAGAAATCTCTAGGAGTTAGAAAGTATCTAATTAGGATCTCTCAAGGGAATATCTATTAAGAGTATCTAATCCTAAATTAAATAGGTATCTACTTTGGATCAAATTTAGGTGGGATACAGGATTGAGTGTTGTATTTGGAGTGAGGAAGATCTGCATTCAAATTCTGCCTCAGATACTTATTAGCTTTGTAAAATGAGGATAAAAAGAGACAACATGCATAAAGTGCTTTGTACACCTTAAGGCCTGGCTTTATAAATGCTATCTTATCTGAAACCAGCTACTTTACATGGAAGTGTGAGACCAACATGAACCTCACTGAAGACAGTGGAGAAGATGAAACCAAAAAAATATAGATCCCAGTCACTGAGGATTTATCAAGAATTCCCGTGTCATTCCAGCAAAGGACTAGAGTACGTCTAGCTTCATGGGAGGCATCTACCTTCTTATTAAGGTCTACGTTTCATCGAGTGGAAAGGGAACAGGGGAAAAAATTATGCACGTAAATTTCTTCAGCTAGACTTACAAGCCCTTTGAAGGCAACAAATGTTTTGGTTTTGAGTTTTAAAAAATGTTTTTGTCTTTGCCTCTCCAACATCTAGCATAGTATCAGACACATGGTTGTTTGTTTGTTGTCCTTCATAGCTGAAGAGGACTAAAAGGACATATGATGTGCATAATTTGGGTTTGTGAGGCAGAGTGGCACAACATCTTTGGCCTCATTCTCTCTTCCAGAGTCAATGAAGTCCAGTAGCAAAACAAAAATCAGGATGATTGGTGATGGCTTGGAATGCTCCTTGACTTCTTCAATGTCTAACCATGATCTAAATGCTCTTGCATCCACCACCTTCACAGTTGTTGGAACAAATTGTTCTCATCTGTCTCTTATGCTGGGGGAAGTCTTCACCTTCCTGGGGGTAGACACCCCCTTTAACTCACTGATGGGTTTGAGACCTATCAGTTACCATCTACCTAGTTTAGCCCACCTGCCGAGATAGCTTACCCTAGTGTGGCTGCTGTAATGCTACCGCTTCTTGGAGCTACAGTTGAGAGCTGGATGGCAGGTAGACATCAAAGGACGATGAGCAGCCCTGAAAAAGGCTCAGTAAGCCCTCACAACAGAGGTACTAATCTTCCCTGAATAACCCATATACCAGGCACAGACACATAGTAAGTGCTTAATAAATGCTCATTCAATTGAAAGTTAGCCACTAGGTGTTGATTTTTTTTTTTTTTTTTTGGCTATAATAATTGAAGAAGACCAATGACCAACTTTAAAACATGTAGTTTGTGATCTGTGTTGTGCACAGAGCATGTACACATCATGATGAACTAATAGAGATCTCAAAGTATTGATGAAGACTCCTTGCAAGATAAATTGCTGTTCCCTTTTGACAAGGAAAACACAGTTGCAAAGAAAACCAGCTTAGTGTCAGTAATCTAGTCATTGATGAAGATGGAGAAGAGATTTACAAGGACTTTATTGTAGTTAATGCCAAGATAAATTTTTTTTAAAAACCCTTAACTTCTGTGTATTGGCTCCTAGGTGGAAGAGTGGTAAGGGTGGGCAATGGGGGTCAAGTGACTTGCCCAGGGTCACACAGCTGGGAAGTGTCTGAGGCCGGCTTTGAACCTAGGACCTCCTGTCTCTAGGCCTGGCTCAATCCACTGAGCTACCCAGCTGCCCCTAAGATAATTTTTCAATGGTAACCTTAAGCAGCACTATGTTTATTATCCAAATTGTGGAATAATGTGTAGTAGCTGGATGGGCAATTCACTGATGACCTTCAATGTGGAGAATATCCACTTAGTACTAGAAGTATTAGAGAAAGTGGATAGACATGTGTACCAGTCCCATGATGAGATAACATGGAGAACCTTCGATAGGTCCCTGGTTGCTGGGGATTATATCTTTTGGTTTCATCTCTTCCAATGTCTTCACTTTATTAGAAGAGATCTTATTCTGCCCAATCTCTTCATTTTATAGATGAAATCATTAGGGTTAAATAAGTGGAGGCCAAAAGAGGTCAAGTGACTTGCCCAAGATGACATGGCTAGTTAATAGCCTAGCTGGTCCTCTAACTTTGAATCTCACACTCTTTCCACTGAACATCACTGATATTTTATATGGTCACAAAGAGCTGGATTGTTTCAAAATTGAATATGATTGATGTAGTGCATTTGGGGTAATGAGTGTTTTCAATGTTCTTAAGTTGCACCCTGTCATATAAAGTCATCTTTTAAAAGCCAGAGTGATGGTATATGACTGAATAATACATCAACATGATCTCAGAAGAATGACAACTTTGGATGATCCAAAGGGTAATGGAAATGTGCCTGGTAGATTTCAGTAGACTGTAGGATGTTATCAATTATTTGGACAGTAAAAACCTCATTAGGATGTGTGTGCCTGGAAAAGGAAGTAGTCTTATAGTCTAACACAATGGTTCCCAAACTTTTTTAGCCTACCTTCCCCTTTCCAGAAAAAATATTACTTAGCCCCCTGGAAATTAATTTTTAAAAAAATTTAATAGCAATTAATAGGAAAGATAAATGCACCTGTGGCCATCACCGCCTCATGGATCACCGCAGCACCCACCAGGGGGCAGTGGCACCCACTTTGGGAATCACTGGTCTAACAGTAAGAACCTAACAAAAAGAACCCCCATCATTACCCAAGGAGCTGGGGCCCAATGCCCTTTCCTTCCCTTACTGCTGTGCCCTTCTTTGGACCTATTCATGTCCGTTGATCCAGACAAAGTCCATTTCCTAGGAAAGCCTGGCTTTTATGGGGTACATGGTGGGATAGCATTCTTTTTCTCATACTCTTTGGCTCACTAAACCCCAACCTAAGTACTTTGAGTATCAATTATTTAAAGTTTGGTTGTTCATGTCTAGGTCTCTTCAAAGAGAGAGTAGAAAAATAGTCAGGGTAAAATATTTATTAGTATAGAATCGATATTTATTCCTCATACATAAAAGAAAAATTAAGGCACACTGACTCATATATTGTCCAAAATAGTATCTTAATTTATAATTAATTTTTAATTACTGTTACAATCTTTCAGAGAGCTAGAAAGCCTTGGGGGCAGCTAAGCAGAGCAGTAAATAAGAATGTGTAACGATTAAAAATGATAAAGGCTGATATTATGAGGAAAAGTAATATTTTAAATTCTAAATAACACAAGTGCCAGACCTGTAGTCAGGAAAACTAGACTTCAAATCCCAATCCCAGATACTTATTAGCTGTGTGATTCTGGGCAAATCACTTATCCTCATTTGCCTCAGTTTCCTCATCTGTATAATGAGCCAGAGAAGGAAATCGAAACCTACTTCATTATCTTTGCCAAGAAAATCTCAAATGGGGTCACAAAGAGTCGAACACAACTGAACAATAATACTCCTTATCAGAAGATGAAGTGGTTTGCAGGACTGCTGATTAAGAGTTGTATATTTCATCCTCTATCCTACATGGACTCCATCAAAGTGCATGTCTTTTGGTTAGCCAGATGAGGCCCATGTGCGCTCTTCTTGGTGGCTGTCCTTTGTAATGCAGAAGCTTTGTTTCTCACTAGTCAGTTCAATTCATTGGTCCCAGGATCTCTAGACCTCTCAAATTCAAAAAGTCACCTCCTCATCTGGGCATGTGCACCTTAAGAATGATCCCTAAGCATCCATTTATGAAAAGAAACACAAAATAGAAAACACAGGGGACTCTCCACAAGCTAGTTGAGTTTGTCCTTAATGAGGAAGGGGGTAGATGTAGCATCTGGGAAAGGGGAGAGCTTAGCCCCATTTTTCTAGCCCCTTAATGAAGAGCCTAGAAATGTAAGGATCTTCCATTCCAGTTGGGTCAGATATATATGCCTATAACTATAAACACTATGTATACAAGGTAGTTTAGAGAGGAAGGACACTAGGAGGTGGAGAGTGCAGAAAGGATTCGTGGAGAAGCAGAGCTTAAGCTGAATTTTGAAAGCAATATGAGGGAGGGATGAAGAAGGGCTACATTCAAGGATATTCAGTGCAAAAGCATGGAAACAGAGTTATGGGTAAGGAACAACAAGTTAACAAGTAACTATAAAAATTCAAGAAGGAGAAAAAAATATTAGAAGTCAGGAAAGATGGGTTTTCCCTAGTTGGTGTTGCTTGGTCCCAACCAGCAATTGCTCTGATTGCAAAAATAAATAGCTTTGATTCTTGAGAAAATGGAAATATAAACACAAAAAGGGAATTAGCCAGACTTTAATTCCAATTGGAGCTTTTGGTTCATTTTCTATTACCTACCATTCTCCATTTCACTTTGATTTGCAGGCACCCTAAAGTAGTCCCTTCTTCATGCTTTCTTACTATGATCTGTCCATGTCCAAGACACCCCTCTTAGAGCTGGATATATAGATTTTTATGTCTTTAACTGAAATTTAATTAAATCGGCATTATTAAGCACTTGTATATACGAGGCACCTCAGATACAAAGACAAAGGACGCTGGTTCTGAAGTCTAGAGGAAGTGGCTTCAAATCAGATGTCTGATGATCACTATATCTATGTAACACAGGGAAAGTTAAACTCCTTGGTAAGATGAGGAGCTTGGATTGGAAGAGCTCCAAAATTCCTTCCAGCTCTAAATGGATGATCTTTGATGCTAAGTAAATTTAAAGTGTATAGAATATTATACCTCAACAATCTGTCCTGACTCTAGGTATTTTCATTGGCTGACCCCTATCCTAATTCTCTCCCTGTTTAGCTGAGACTTTGAGGCCTGAGAAACTAGGATGGAGAGATAAAGTCTTTATGAGTTCTCCACAATCTTAGTGCCTTCTCTCTGAGCTAATCTCCTATTGAACTTGAAATTAAGGTTAAGTCTATAAAAATTGCAAACATTATCTTGTTTGTACATAAGCTATTTGTCTACATGTTGTCTCACCCTTTGACAGCAAAGATTTTCTTTTTCTGCATCCTTTTCCTTTAACATAGTTTTTGTACATAGTAGGTATCTAATTCATGCTTATGGCCCTACTAAGCGTAAGGTGGAGCAGGACCACAAAGGAGGCGGGGGTCTTTCTAGAAGATTCCTGACTTGGCCACAGAAGGCTTGAAAGGAGTTAGAAACCAGCTGTGTCTCCACTTTAGCTGCTGGGGAATGGGGGGAGGGAGGGCGGATCCAAAATGACCCAGAAGTTTACCAATGCAGTCTCCGTAGAACTGAGCAAGGAGGAGATCGGGGGAGAATCAGAGAAGTATCGGAAAGGGGACTTTGGGGCCAGCCCCCTCACTCTACAGATGGGGAAATCGAGGCCAGAAGGTCTCAGCTAAGGCGTACCGGAGGCGGGGTAGGAGATTTCCGAGCACAGGATTGTGCTGAGGTCTCTGGGGAAAAGCCCCTCTAGCCAGGACATCAGCGGGTAGGTCCGGTTAGGAGGTTTGTGCTTGGGTGCTTGAGAGCCCCCAGGGGAGTGCCCCCAGGGGCTGCCCAGGAGAGAACACGGAAGCTGGAGAGAAGATACATCCGCACACCAGGAAGGACTGAGGGGGAGGAGAAAGTAGAGTCCGATGCTAAGGCCACGCCTCCCGACGAGTGACGCCATGACGTCATCACGCAAGTCCGGCACCGACGCTAGGAGGTCTTGTGGGGAGAGGCGGGACTTCCTGAGCCGGAAGGGACGAACTCGGGAGCGTGGAGCGGAACGGGTCGTTAGGGCAGGTCCTCGTAAGGGACGCGGGCTAGGGGAGGCGAAACCTCGGGGAGATTGCCCTTCGGGGAAGGAGGCTGTCGGGTCTCCTCCGCTCTCCTGGCCTGGTGGGGAAAGCAGCGGCCGGGACATGGACAGCCGCCTCCAAGAGATCCGCGAACGGCAGAAGCTGCGCCGGCAGCTCCTAGCTCAGCAGGTCAGTCTCTGGCAGGGGCGCGAGGCGGTTCAGCCCGAACACGCGGCCGCCCCGCGCATGCGCGCCCCTCTCAGCCCCGCCCCTCTGGCCCCGCCTCCTCCTCTGCCTGCTGGTGCGGGGTTTAGGCTTGGCTGGGGCGGGGTTCTCCAGGGTCTCTTCCTCTTCCTTCCCTCCCCTCTCCCCTGCGTTCCACCTCGGGCGCCTCCTCTCTACTTCTCCCTCCTCTAGGGAGTGCTCCCCGCCCTCCCGATCCGAAAGTCCCGTTGGAGAGTCCTGGCTTCCTGTGACCCGGCTGACCAAGTTTTGCCTTTGGGCCTCAGTTTCCGCATCTCTAGAAGGGGGACAGGTTGGCCTGAGGGCAGGGAACACTTGGAGTCGGAGAAGACTAACCGGCCATGGGACCCCGGGCTTGTCCCACTTTAGACTGTGCCCTCCAAGAAAGCAGGGGCCACTTCATAACAACACCGGACTATAATAGTCCCCCAACTCGGCCTTTCTGAGTCTCAGTTTCCTCGTTTGTAAACGTGGGACCTGCTGTGTCCTAAGCCTGCCTCAGACCCATAGGACGTGCCAAACCCTAGGACGGGCATCTGGAGAGGGAGCCCCCAGCTGCTGTGCAGGGGTTCCAGCTGGTCCTGTGGCCAGGACGAAGGTGCCGGAATGGGGGATGCGGTGTCCACGGGATCGCATCTGCAGGAGAGGGAGGGACGCTGAAAAGAGGTTGGAGAGCCTCCCTTTTAGTTGTGAGTCTCAGAGAAGAGTCGCATGGGCGAAGAGACTAGCCCAGGATCTCAGGATTAGGAAGTGGCTGAGGTTGGATTTGGATTCAAGGCTTCCTGACTGCTGGAGGAGTGCCAGATCCAACAGAAGGACACTTCCCTGACTGTCTCTGGTTCTGTAAAGGACCTTTTAACCCCTAACAGGCTGTATGGTTTTTGTTAGGATGACGAATATAAAGGTGATTTGGACTAGAGGCTTTCTAAAGCCCTTTCCAATTCTGAACTTAGGGTTCCATGAACCCAGGTTCCAAAAGGACAGCTGTTGGATCCTAGCTGAGCTTTGCCTCCCCTCAGTTTTTAGCACTGAGCCTTGGCAGAAAGGAGACAGACCTCTGCTTGCTTCAGGATCCCAGTTCTCAGCGCTACTCCCTTTTACAAACCCTCAGAACCAGGGGTTCCAAGGCACTTAGGGCTAGGCAGTTAGACTTAAATGACTTGATCAGGGTGTCTGAAGTCAGATTTGAACCCAGGTCCTCCTGACTCTGGGATGGCACTCTTATCCACTGAGTCACCTAGCTACTCCAAGAGCCCAGTTATTCACAGTGAAGAAGCTTAATTGAGACTGGGTATAAATATCAGAAAGAAGGAAAGCCTGACTACCAATAAGGCAGAATATGTTTGTCCTGTGGCTGTGCCTGTTTTGGTATTTAATATTCTACAAAGCATCAAAGCTACTTTGGGAGATTGGTAGGTCATGAAATGATTTTCACCCCTATATTACAGATGAAGAAACTGAGACTCAAAGAGTGAGTCTAGTCATTGTCACTCTGGTTCAAATTCAGGCCTTTTGACGTGAGTTCCAGTGCCCTTTGTACTAAGCTAGACCCCTGAATGAATGAATGTTAGAACATAGTTCTATTTAGATGCTGGAAATACTTGGTGGCAGTGGAAGCCAGCAGTTTCTTCCTTTAGCCTTCACTGAGCTGTGGTTCCCATCTGACTGCACTGCTGCTTTTGCCACCCTTCTCAGGAGTGGGGCAGAGCGGGATGGGGCAGGAGGTATCTGCCTCTCTCAGGTCTCCCCATTCCATTTTTCACTTAATTCAGCCACCATAGTGATTTTACGAATGTGCATGTCCCACCAGATGAACCCCCCCTCCCCCAAACTCTCAAGGCTCCTGTTGCCTCCTGGATTAAATACAAAATGCTGTTTAGCAAAGCCCTTCATCACCCAGCCCCTCCTACTTTCCCATCTTATTTATATTCATCCATCCTGTGACCCCAGCTTCCTGACAGTTTCATTTCCACTCTGGCTGTCCCCCAAGCCTAGAATACCCTTCCTCCTCTGCTCTGACTACTAACCTCCCTGGCTTCCTTTAAGTCCCTATTAAAATCTCTCCTTCCACTGGAAGCCTTCTCTAACCCCTTCTAATTCCAGGTCTTCCCTCCATTTCCTGTTTATTCTGTAGATTACTTGTTTGTGTATATTTGTTTGCTTGTTGTCTCTATTAGATTGTAAACTCTTTGAATTTTGCCTTTTCTTTTGTATTCCCCTCACTTAATACTGTGCCTAGTGTATAGTAAGTGCTTAATAAATGTTTATTGTCTGACTGACTTTCTGGTGCTTCCTTGGAAGGAGCCTCTGCTTTTTTGGTTGTTCCTGATGGTAGTTTACGACACTCAGAACATTTTCTTAACTACTTCTGTGAGTTCTGTTCCTGTCCCACCATCTTTCACTTCTCCCTGAGGCCTCTTAGAGACAAGATTACATCAGTGACATTTCTTTTACATGTTGCAATCTTGTATATTCTGCTAAGACCCTAAAAGTTAAAGAAAAGACAGATTCATCATCCCCTCCTCCCTTCAGTTTCATAAAAATTGGACAGACTTGAGTTAAATAGAATCATAATTTTCATATATGCCCTAAGGAAAACTAGTTAAACAGACTCAATGGATAAACTTAAGTCAGGTTACAGGTTAAACTACATTTAAGTATTTACCATGTGTTGATTAAGGGAGAAAGAATTTACAGGTTGCCAAAATAACCAGAGGTGGGGACAGTGAAGACTTCTTATCTGAGGAATTTTTAAGGCCATAAGTAAATGAATGCATCCCTTGGGTCAGGCTCAATAACCTAACTGGGAAAAATTACACCTCCCCTCCTAAAAATTAATAAAGAGATATCAAGAATCGAAATTCCTGTAACATCCATGTCTCATGTTGTTCTCTTTTCAAGTGTGCTTATGTCCCAGTTCCTTTCTTCTATTTGTTTCCCCTCACAGACTCACATTGCCATCCCACACAAAATGTTCCATTTCCAGGTTCATGAACTCAAAAATTCTCGCATCTGATCATTTATTATCAATTCTCTTTCCCTATATGTTTTGGCCTCAATCCTGTTTATCACCTCTGCATTGGCTCCTCTCTCCTCCCTTCCCTAACTTGACCCCTTGGATCTACATTACTTTCCACCTCTCTTGTCTCAGCACTGATCAGTTTCTTAAACCCCAACACTATGCTGACTAGTGTCTTAAATTTGTTTTCTAATATCAACTGAGACCTCACTGCAGCAAAGCAAACACTGTTCTTCCCTCATTGGTTTGCCATCCCACTATTCATAGTTGCTGTTCTAAAGCTTTGCTTCTCCTCAAGCCACCTACCTCACTCCTCCATCAGGCTCTGTGCTGAGGATCTCACCCATATTATACATGCTAAATGGAAAGGAAAATTGAGACTATTCCATGAGAGCCCTTTTCCCCCATCTCTTCCTCTTACGCTACTCAGGCATCTTCCTGAGTCTCTCATTCTAGTCCCCTGATGGCAAACCTATGACACGTGTGTCAAAGCGTAGCCATTTTTGATGACACTGTGGCCGCATGCAGCTGCATACAGAGAAGTATGTTATTTAAACTATAAATATCGCAAAGTTATGGTTTTTTTCCTCGAAGTGTCACACTACCCGAGTTATGATCAGTTTTTTGGCGAATTTTGACACACCAAGCTCAAAAGGTTGCCCATCACTGTTCTAGTCTTTGATGGAGAGATGGCCCTTCTCCTTGTCAGTGCACACCTCTCCATGTTCTCATGATCTATCCCTTCCTGACTTCTGCAGCAAATTGCCACCACTGTTAGTGCCAGTTTTCTCTTTCATCTTGTCCTGTTTTCTGGCTCTCATATTTTCAGCTTAATTAGGTATCCTTTATCCTTAAAAAGCCTCACTTAATCTGGCCATGCCCACTAGCTCTCATCTATAAATCTTTCCCCCTTTTTGGCTAAAGTCCTTGAGAAACCTTGCCATATTCCATACCTCCACTTCCTCTCTCATTCACTAAATTCTGCTGCAGTCTGGCTTCTGACCTCAGACTGCTGAAACTACTGTTTCCAAAGTTACCAATTTTTTAACTGCAAAATCTAATGGCCTTTTCGCAGTATTCAGTACTGTCCATCACCTTCCCCTTCTGACTACACAGTTATATTGCTGGTTTTCCCATCTCTTTGATCATTCCTCATTTTTCTTTGCAGATTCTTCATCTGTATCATACCCTTTTACCATAGGTATCCCCCAAGACTATCCTGGGCCTCCTCTGCTATCTCATTTGGTGAGCTCATCAGTTTTCATGAGCAGTTATCTCTGTGGGTGATTTTGAGATCTGTTTCTCTACAGTGTCTGCTGAGCTACAGTCACCCATATTCAGCTGCCTCTTGGACATCTCAAAAGGGTGTCTAGTAGACATCTCAAACTCGGTGTTTACTCCTTTCTCTTAGTTCCTCCTACCTCTCCATCAGCTTCTTTGTTGAAATTCATTTGTTTTTTTCAATTATGTCTTAATTCGTCGTGACCTCATTTGGAATTTTTTAGTATAGATTCTGGATTGTTTTCCTTCTCTAGCTCATTTTACAGATGAGGAAACTGAGGCAAAAAGGTGAAGTGACTTGCCCTAGGTTACCCTGCTAGTAAGTATCTGAATCTAGATTTGAACTTGGGAAGAGAAGTCTTCCTGACTCCAGACCCATGCTCTATCCATTACACCATCTAGCTGTCCAAAGCTTTTTTAGCTCCATCATTAGAATGTGTTGTCTTCTTTCCCCCTAAGATTATAAGCACCTTGAGGTCAATGGCTAACTTTTCTTTTCTTTTCTTGTACATATCCCTAGTACTTAAGCACCATGCCTAGCACATAAGTAGGTGCTTTCTAAATGTTTATTGATTGACATGTTCAAAAGAGAATTCCTTTTACCTCATTTTCCCCACCGACCTTCCCTCTTCTGAAATTTCATGCTCTTGTTGAGGACCAACATCCTTCCATCAGGCAGGCTCACAGCCTTGGTGTCATCCTCACTGCCCACTCTCACCCCACATAGCCATTCCATAGCACAATCTTGTCTGCCTTCAGAACAACCCTCGTAGTTGTGTACTTGTTTTGATTCAGATGGCTGCAGCCCCAGTTCAAGGCTTTATCACCTTTCAGCACTTTCAGTGCTGAATCAGGACTTTCAGCAGGACTTCTCCCTGGCTTTCCTTGCTCTCTCTGGGTGAGCTCCCGTGAATGATGCCAAATGACCTCTAGCATCTAGCCTGGCCATTTCCTTCCTTTCCAGTCTTCTTACACCTTACTCACTTCCACAAACTCTATGGTCCTGTTACAGTGGCCTTCTTACGGTTTCTCAAACACCTATCTCTATAGCTTTCTGCTAGCTCTTCGCCATTCCTGGAATGCTCTGACCTCTTCCCTCTGCCATCTCATTTCCCTGGCTCCAATCTCACCTTCTGCAGGAAACTTTTTTTTTGCTGCCAATGCCTTCCCTGTTTAGATTACTTTCATCTGCTCACATTTCACACTTAGCTAGATATTTACATGTTATCTCCTCAGTTAAAGTATACATTCCTTGTATAAGCAAGCAAGACCTATTTTTTGTTTTCTTTTGTTTTTCAGCCCTTAGCACAGTTCCAGGCACATGGTGAACTCTTATTAAATGATTGCTGACTTATGAACTGATGGCTATTATCAGTTTCTCTGCTCATTCTCTGTCACTGGCTAAAGACAATTTTAATCAGTTATTGTACATGGTCTGGAGACCCTGCCTCCAGGAGCTCTGAACCACACATTGATAGAACATCATGATAATTTGAGGAGCAGAGAGCCAAGTGTGGCAGTACGAGACCGAGTTCTCCTCTTGTTCCTTGATGTGTATGACCTCAGCCAGCTCCCTCCCTTTTTCTGGATTTAAGTTTTCTCATTTTCTAAGTGAATGAGTTGAGTGTGATGATATCCAAGTTCCTGCTCTAAAACTCTGTGCTGCTGGGATTTGCAATTCAGCCTCAGATCCATCAGCTAGTGGCCAAGGTTGTGATGAATCAAGGATAGTGTCAACATTACAGCATCCTTGTAGCTCCTGAACAAATCAGATTTTACATTGGGACAATTTCTCAATAAGATCATTTGCATTAGGTGGCTTGCCATTCAGGATGGCTTCTTTATTATGTAGAGTCATGAAATCCTGTTAATTGTTCCTTCTGGAGGTCTTTTTTCTTCATGCGCTGTCTCTGCCCTAGTTCACAGCTTGCTCACATTCTGTCAGCTCTCAGAAGCACCTTCTTCTTGGCATCCACAGATACTTTGCAACAGAGCCATTTTTATATCATCATTAGCAAACTTGCCTTCTGTGGAAAGCCCAGGATGAGGATGCTCTGGAGGCTGAGGGCTGGCAGGACTTCAGAGGCCATCTAGTTCAACCTCTGCCTTTCCCAGAAGGAAGGCAGCAGGCTTGAGATGGGGTGGCTTGTCCAAGATCAAGCAGCAGAGTCCAGATTTGAACCCAGCTCTCTTGAGGCCGTATTCAGCCCTCTCTGCTATGTTGGGCTGTGTTTTCTGAAGATTTATAACCCAAGACCTGTGACCATTCCATGTTGTAGAAAAGATAATAAATAATGGAGACACCAGGGATGTTACAATAAATCTAATAGTTGTGGGTACACACACTGGGGTGTAGGAGAGACTGGACCAAGATAAGGAGTTCACTGGATTTATCACAGGAGTGACAGTTGGTCTTAACTGTCACCCTGCTCTCCACTAGGCCAGAGTCTAGAAACAAGCAGGCAAGGTAAAAGGGTTTTACAGCTTTAATTATGTTTTAACTAAAAGGTGGGAAAGGGATTTCTATACCTAAAATCTAAAGACAAAACCACAGGGCAAGGGGAGGACTTATTCTACTCTAATCTAAGTGATCCAGCAGGCAGGGCCCAAGGAGCAGTGCAGTCTCTGGGAAGCTGATTCAAGCCTGGAATCAGCCAGTCTTGAACAGCACAGCTATGGATCAAAGGGGTGGCTTTGAGAGTTCTCACAGTTTTCCAAAGAGGTTCACAGGATACCAAAATCCTAGGTGGTCCAAGATATCCAAGAAGAAAGAGTGCGCTTGAGATGCTGTCCACCAGATCCCAAACTTCTCCTCTTCTTGGTGCTTCTCTGTTGTTCTTGTCCTCTTTTTTAAAATCCACCACACAGGATCCCAGGGAAATCAGGATTCAGGGTGTCCTTTGCTCTGAGATCTCCCAGGGCTAACAACCATTTTTGTCAACCCTTAATGGAGTCTCTCTCTCTCAGGGCCCAAGGCACTCCTTCCTGCTCCTTCATTCCATCTTAGAATTCTCCAGCTCCAGCTCCTTCCTGCTAGGTACATCCTTAATACTTAATTAATTACTACCTAATCTTCCTCACAACAATGTGTGTATAGATTTTTGAATAATATTTTTGTATATATGTGAAATTAAGAATTTATATTTACCGTTATCATGAATACAGGCAAATTGCCTCTCTTTTACCCTTCCACAAATGCTGCCTGTTCCAGAAGTGTCTTCTCTTTTGGCCAGCCTGGTCGAATGGGCCCAGAGAAGCACCTGCCCTCTTTGTCATTTCTTTTAGATACATCTCACTTCTGGGATCTGCTAGTGAGTAGTGGGAGGAACACATCTGTCTCATAGCTTATTTTGAACCATTGTGACTGTTAGTGCCTACATTTAGGGCAGGGACAGGGGAAGTGGCTTCTTCTCTTGTTGGTCTTGGAAGTCTTCATGGAGGAGTGCCCCTTTCAGGAGTAGTTAGACTGTTAAAAGAGATGAGCCCTGGTCGAAGCTCAGAGAAAAGGAAGAGAGTGGAGTGGTTAGACAGAGGTGGTAAGGCTTAGCTTTAAAAAGCAGTTGTGCCTGGCTCAGGATCTAGAGCCCTTTCACCTAGTCTCATGGCCTTCTCTGGGAAAGTGATCTCTCTTTCTGACATCTCAGATCTGCAAACTTCTCTACCTGGGACTAGTCCAAAGCTGTTGTATTAGCAGAATCCCCATATATGCCAAGTTTCTGACCAGTTACCAAATCATTCTTTACAATAACTTCAAATAAATACAGATGAAAAGAAATCTATTCCCAGGTAGGAAAATATCAGAAAGATACATTCATGGGTTCCTAAGATTTAGAGCTGGAAGGAATGGTGGAGGTCATCTCATCCAAGTCTCATTTTACAGATGAGGACATTGAATATCTGCACAGAGACAGGTTTTCTGACCTGGCTGGTGTTAGGCAGGCAGTGAGTGAGACCATTGCACATCTAGAACTCAAGCCCAGGCTTGTGCCCCCAGAGGAGAGCCAGGCTATCTTCTGGGACACTCATTGCACTTTGCAACAGCTGGGGCTTGGCTGGTACTGCAGTTTGAATAAGGTCAGGCTTATTGAATAAAACAGCTATAACAAGATACAATTAATTTTTCACTTAGTATGCAATAGTTAAAATTCTAATTTTAGTCACAGTTTTATTTAAGTGAAAAATTTGAAATTCTCTAACATTAACAGTTGAGTCTAAAACTGTTGTAAATTGAAGAAATATATTCTCTCTTGAATCACTTTGCAGTGAATTATAGCAGCCCACTTCTGTGATAGTCTATAGCCATTTTTAATGTTAAAGTTATAGATTTTCTGTTTGTTGAAGGATCCCAGTACTTCCCATTGTCTTTGAGGATGAGGCTTTCAGCTGCTGCCCGCCCACCTGCCATAACCCACCTTTTGTTTTTACCTGTTCTCAGTTGGGAGCTGAGAGTGCTGACAGTATCGGTGCAGTGTTAAATAGCAAAGACGAGCAAAGGGAGATTGCTGAGACCAGAGAAACTTGCAGGTCAGTCCAAAAATTGATTTTCATGGTTTGCTTTAGTAAAGAGCATGTGGGAAAAGCTTTCTGTGTTGGTAAGTCAGTGACCTTTGGAGTGAATTTGGGCAGATGGAGGCTCAGCTCAGGCCGACCAGGCCATCCCCTTTCCAGGACATATCTTCTGTTCTGCAGGGATACTCAGCTGGAGAGCATTTGTTTGACTTCACTGGATCCCGAATATTTATTGGGAGTTAGTGCAGAGCACTGTCTCAGTGGTGCTGCTGGTTAGACATTTCATTTAAGAAATGAATAAAAAAACCCCAGAACTTTTATGGATGTCTTTTGTCTTTACATCACTTATATTCCCCACTGTATACCCCTGCCAGAAAGCCATCCCTTCTAATAAAGGCACACTTGAGAGGTTTCTATTAAGGGAGTTCATAAGACTTTTCTTCCTTCTCTTGTTCTGATCATTCCACTTATTGCTGTTGGGGGGGGGGGGGGCTTCTTAGGCTGACCCAGTCTCTCTGTTTACAGACTGGTTATACTTTTTCCAAGAAGGATGTAAAAAAATGTCAGTACAGGACACCATTTCAGAATTGATAGTTAAAGGAAGGCTGATAAGGGGTTCTTGTTCAGACCAAACCAGGGACTTGAGACTACAGTTCTGTTCTAATGATATTTCAAAATCTGTGACCATGTACTCATTTCTCACCCCTTTGCAAACTTGCTTCCCAGCTTCATCACTCAGATGAAACTATTCTCCCCAAAGTTAGCAGTGGTCTCTTAAAAATACATTTTAAGTGATTTCTTTTACACAAACCACCCCTCCCATGCGCTTTCACCTCTGTTAGTCACTTGAGAGTCCTCCTAATTCTTCAGACGTTTCCATTCAGGTGTCCTTGCCTTCATGAGGCCTGTCATGATCCCTCCTAGTTGCTGTTGCTTCCTCTCCAAATGACTTTGTATTTATTTTTTATATACTCCATGTGGTCCCACTGATAGATGAAATGGGAGTTCTTGGAGGGCAGCCTGTCCCTGACCTGTTGTCTTTGGGCCCTGGAACCTCCACAGTCTTTGGCACTTAGCCAAGTTCTTAATACATGCGTGTAGATTGATTAAGTATGCCAAGTGAAGACCAAGCTTGTGAGGAAATGGGCCTCTATGGCCATCTTAATGGCCTCCAAGGTCATGCTGTCTCTGAGATTCTTTGTTGCAGTTTTGTTACACATTACTGGCTTTTACCTGCTCTGTATCCCAGCCACAAGAGATATGCCTCTGCTCTTTGATATCATCCTGACCTTTCCTACCTGTGTGTTGGTGCAGGTTGGAGTTCACTTTCAGAGGACACTCAGTGCCTCCTTTGAGCTCAGACAGAGACGCTCTGGTGCTTGGCGCATTGCTTAGCACAGAGTAAACATCCCTAAATGCTAGCTGAATGTGTTGCTGTCACAGCCTCCACATCCTATCTCCACTTGTCATTGCCCTTCAGTAGAGTGGAAGACTTGAGGGCCTTAACCGAGCCTGACTTAGTACCTTACCTGTAGAAAACACTTCATCAATGGTTTTATTTATTGAACGCAGGACCTGCGTCTTGCCTTGTAGCACATGTATTTTATGTATTTTAGATTCTTGCTTATATTTTAGATTCAATATTTTTTGTTGTTGCTGAAGAAGAATTTAAAATTTCATTATGTCTGGGTTTATTCTGAATTTTTAGGGCTTCTTATGATACTTCGGCTCCAAATGCAAAACGCAAATATTTGGATGAAGGAGAGGCTGATGAAGAAGACATAGAAGAATACAAGGTAAGTAGATACCAGCAAAGTCTTATTCTTGGAGAGAAAAAGCTTGAAATAAAAAAAAAATCTTCCTGACATAAAAATTGGGTTCTTTGAGAGAATGAACAACTGAAATGTCACCATGATCCTGGATAATATTAAATTTGTATGTATCTTAAGGGCTAACAGTAAAAAATAAATCATAAGTATTAATTTGTGAAGTGGAGTAACAAGTTATTTCAGTCAACCAACAAATACCAGGTGCTTTTGATGGGCCAGGCACTGTGCTGAGTGAGCCCAGGGGATGCAAAGAAAGAAAAAAAACAGCCTCTGCCCTCAAGGAGCTCATGTTCTGATGGGAGAAATAACGAATAGTCATCTATGTACATACAGAGTATTTATGTGCTAAATTGGAGGTAATCTCAGAGGAAAGACAAGGAAGGAGAGCATTCCAGGCAAGGAGAACAACCAATGCAAAAGCATACAGTCAGTAAATTGAGTATTATTTGCAAGGAACAGGGAGAAGGCCAGCAGAGGAGTAAGGTAAGAGGAGACAGGCGGTACAGTGGATAGAGCCCTGCAGTCTTCTGGAGACTCATCTACTTTAGTTCAAATCCATCCTCAGACATTTGCTAGCTGTGTAATCTTAGGTAAGTCACTTAACTTGCCTTAGTTTCCTCATCTGTAAAATGAGAAGGAGAAGGAAATGGCAAATTGCTCCATTATGTTTGCCAAGAAAACCTCAAAATGGCCTCATGGAGAATTGGACCCGACTGAAAACAACTGAACAACAAGAAAAGTAGAAGATGACTAAAAAGGAGGGAAGGGTCTAGGTTATGAAGGGCTTTAAAAGCCATATAGAAGATCTTAAATTTGACCCTGGAAGTAATAGAGAGCCATTGGAGTTTATTGAGGACATGATCAGACCTGGTACTTTAGGAAGATCACTTTGACAGCTCAGCAGAAGATGGACTGGAATGGGGAGAGGCTTGAGGCAGGCAGGCAGGCAGACTCACAGACAAACTCACCATGGGGCTGTTGTCATAATCCAGGCATGAGGTGATGAGGGCTTATACCAGGCAGTGAATGGATGTGTGAGTGAGACGAGGCTGACACGTGGGCTGAGATCCTGGGAGAATGGCGATGCTCTCCACAACAGGAAGTTGGAAGAGGACAGGCCCTGGAGGAAATAAAATGAGTTCATTTTTGGACATTTTGAGTTCAAGATATACAGATACCCAAAATACATCCAATTCAAGATCTCTAATAGGTCATTGGAGATGAGAGATTGGACATTAGAAGAAAAGTTAGGGCCAGATAAGTAGGTCTGAGAATCATCTATATAGGCATGTTCATTGAATCTGCGGGAGCTGACAAGATCTCTGTGAGATAGTATAGAAGAGAAAAGAGGGCCCAGAGCAGAGTTTTGGGGGATACTCACAGTGAGCAGCCAGATATGACCTGGATAAGATCTAGCCAAGGAAATTGAGGAAGAGTGGTTAGATAAGAGAAGAACAGCCAGGAGAGAGCAGGGTCACCAAAACCTGGAGAGAGGATGGAGATCCAAGAGAAGAGGGGAATTATCAGTGGCAGGTGCTACTGCAAAGAGGTCAGGAAGGTTGGAAAAAAGGCCATTTGAATTGGCAAGCAGAGATTGTTGATAACTTGGAAGAGGGACATGTTGGTTGAATGATTGGCCTTCTCAAGGAAGGAGATCTAGAAGATGTGATTAGTCAAGATGACCAGATCAAGGGAGAGATTTTTTAAGGATTGGGGAAACATGAATGGATTTGTAGGTAGCAGGGAAGCAACCAGCAGATTGAACCTTAATGAAGCAGTAGGGGAGGGAGAAGGACCAGTCTGTTAGAGAAGCTAGTATGGAATGGGAAGATCTTCATGTGAGATGACGGTGAAAAAGAAGAGTGCACACAAAGACAGCTGAGTGATGTGAGATGAAGGGGAGGGGAGATAAAGAACTTCTTGGGGACTGGCCTCAAGTTTTTCCATGAAGCATTAGGCAAGTTTTCTTGAAGTATTAGGCAAATATTCTCAGCTTTCTTCCTTTTTTTTTAAATAAATTTTTTATTCATGTATTTTTATTTGTACTTGTTTAGAAAAATGCAAAAGCCCCAACAGTTTCCTTGCCTTAAATTTGTGAATTATGAATTTCAGGGTCACAGATCTAGTTGTGAAGTCCATTTTAGTTAGAAACTAACAGAAAATTTTCCTCCTTGCTTTTTTTTTGAAAGTAAATGACAGATAGAAAGAGGTAGCCAAGGTTCTGCATCTGAGTTTGGAAATTGTGGGCACCTCTATCATCTACAGAGTGAGGAGCCTAGAAATCTTGGCTACTTTGTTCAATACAGTTGATATTGGAGGTGGTAATAGCAGTTATTCTGGATCTTATTGCTGAAACAAAACCAGTGGTTACATGTATATAGGAAGTATTAACATTATTTTATTCAGCATAATAGCCAAGGAATAATCTATTAGATTATCATGTAGTGGCATGTGTAACACCATCTAAGGTAATCTTTGTAGCTGCCCTGCTCAGTCAAGTCTCTCTTTAGAAAGGTATTTAGTGTGGACTCCAGACTGCATCATGACAAAATGAAAAATTGTTATTATTTATTCAAAGTAGGATACTATGCCCGCTGTATACGCTCATAGTTACGTGATAGAATTTGAACACCTTAAAAGCTGGAATTGTATCATTTTCTGTCATTTTCTCCCAAGGACCTAGCTTGTTCATGATAAGAATACTGACAACTGATGCTTTAAAAGTTTAAATGCTTTAAATATATGCTATTGAGACACATCTCCTTCTAAGGGAATTTGCTTTTTAAAGCAGAGAAAATCATGTAATTTATATGAAAAACTTGCAGATTGGGAAGAAAATGGATTGAAAGGCTGGTCAGGTCTGTGTGCAAAACTTATGCAACAGAATTTTGTGATTCTGTTCAGTCTTATTAGTGTTTAGGGGTCATTGTGAAGAGAGTGCTGGGCCTGGAGTCAGGAAGAATCTAGCCTCAGAAACTTACTGTGTGACCCTGGGCAAATCACTTAACCGCTGCCTGCCTCAGTTTCCTCAATTGAGGATTATAAATAGTACCTCTCTTCCAAAGTTGTTGTGAGGATCAAATGAGATAATATCTGTAAAGTGCTTTGTAAACCTTGAAGTGAATGCTTAGCTATTATCATTCTTCAGTGCAAAGGAAATGAGATAATTATTGAGTCTCATGGAGACTGCTAGTTTTTGCAGTGGGCATATTTTTTAATGTCATTGTACGTGTGTGACTCAGGTTGCATGAAGCAAACTGCTCTTTTGATTCTTATGAATCTGACATTGAATTTTTCAATTTGTTGCCTTTAGAGCAAATTAGAATATTTATCAATAAAGAAGACAAGACATGACAGTTAGCTCTGTAGTCAACAGATTCATAGTGATATAGAATTCATTCTCCTCTATTGTTTATAAAGAGTTAATTTTTGTCTCATCAGTTATGCTCTCTGACTTGTATTACTAATATCTTTATTGTTTGCTAGGTCATTTGTTTATTATTAATCATTAGATGGTGATGAGAAAAGCAGATAATAAATTGACTTTCCTTGGGAAGAGGGCAATGGAATGATGTATCATATGCCGTGGAAGGAGCTGGGAAAGGGTTATGGAGAGGATCGTTCATTAAATGGAGTGGGGTCCATGCACATGCAAGCTCCTTTCACTCTCCTGGGTTTATTTCTCAAAGGATGAAGTAGAAATGCAGCAAGATGAAGAGAACCTGCCGTACGAGGAAGAGATTTACAAAGACTCTAGTACTTTCCTTAAGGTGAGAGTGCAAATGATCCCAGGTGGTGGGACCCTTTCACACTGGCTCTGGGCTTGATGAGGTTTGAATCACGTCTGAAAAGCAACCTTCCTTGTCAACTAGAGAGAGAACTTCTGACTTGGCTCCTGGACTTTTTCCCCTTTTTCCCCTTCCACATCCTAATACTTGGGGTTTATACCTCTTATCTCCTAATTTTTTTCTGTCTTCTTTGCTACACCACCGCCTGTGGGCCTTGATTACCACCTACCTCTCCTCACTTCAGTTTCTTCTCTCTTTAATCCAGGGGTTCTTAACCTTTGTGTCATGGATTCTTTTGGCAGTCTGGTGGAACCATAATAATGTTTCTGAATGCATAAAATAAAATACAGTGGGTTACAATGGAAATCAAGTAAATAGAACTAAAGTTATCAAAATATAAAAAAAAAGTTTCTGTACACAGATTTGATCATGTCACTTTTCTGTTCTAAACCATTTAGTAGTTCCCTGTTGCCTTTCAAGGAAAGTCCAGATCCCTTAGTGTGGCATCCACGGTATTCCACAATAATTTTCCTGCCTTTTCAACCTCATCTCACACACATGCTACTTTCTAAAAAATGGTGCTCACTTTTCCTTAGACAACATAGCTTAGTGCTTGCCCAGTTCCGTTCCTTTGATAGAGTGCTTCCTAATGCCTAAACCTTTCCTTTTCCCCGAGCCCTGGTAGCTAACCATATATCTATTTTTAGAATCTTTTCAGTTCTAAACATCTCAGGTGTCACCTCCACCATGAAGCCTTCCTCGATATTGCAGTCAGAAATGAATTTTCCCTACTTTAGACCATAGATAATGCTTTGTACTCTATGCTTCTATTCTATAATTCAGTTCAATTTAACAATATTAAGTGGCTACTGTGCATTTTGTTCTTCTCCTTAATAGTTATTTTGTAGTTGTATATATATATTAAGGATATATATATATATATATATATCAAATTAAACATGTTATGTATCTGTTGTCCAGATGAAAATGTAATTGGGAATTGTTTAACAAAATAAATAAAAATACAAAATAGGTAAAATTAATATGTGGCTTTCTAAGTCAGTATGCGCCCATAGGCATCTGTTTCTGTTTGAGTTTGATATTCCTGATGTAGAACATTGCATGTGTCATATCTTCTTTATTCGATGGCCAGTTCCATAGTGGGTACCATGTTTTGGTTGGTCAGCTTGAAGATCTCTTAGTATCCAGTAAAGTGCTTCACTTTTGACCATTCTATGCTTAGGTTACTGACTTGACCTAAAAAGTATTAGATTTATGTAAGTTTTACGCACGCATGGATATATGTTGTATATTTATTGAGGTATCTATATATGAGTATAATACATTATAAATGAAGATATTTTCATATTGTATAATATATAGTATTTGCCATAATTATAAATGTTCTTTTTATTTTCACATTTTTAGGGGACCCAGAGCTTAAATCCTCACAATGATTATTGCCAACACTTTGTTGATACAGGACACAGGCCCCAGAATTTCATCAGAGATGTGGGTATGTGAAACTTGCCCAAAGGAGTAATGGCTAGCTCTTGACTTATCTATATGTGGTTTATAGAATTGAATGATCTTAGGCAAAGTAATGTTTTCCTCCCCCATCATATTATTCATGAATGGTCAAGAAGTAGAAACTAATTTTAACAGTAGTCTAGGCAGAATATATAAATATATCATAAACAGGCAAATAAAAAAAAAACAAGACCTCTTACCTTCCATCTTAGAATCAATACCATATATTGATTCCAAGGCAGAAGAGCTATAAGGACTAGGCAACTGGGATCAAATGATTTGTCCAGAGTCATATAGGAAGTGTCTGAGGTGAAATTCAAACCCAGGACCTCCCATCTCTGGGCCTGACTTTATCCACTGAGCCACTTACCTGTCTCTCAAAATTTTTTTTAAAATAATGAATGCTGTTATACTGCCAATTTTGCATATAATTGAGAGTTGCCTTTAATGCTTCCATTTTTGCCTAAAATAATCTTTTTTTAAAAATAACACAAAAATATTGAGATCTAGCCTATTTAGCCTTAAATTATATGTGATTTGCATTTCTACAAGCTTAAGAAATACTAGAAATATTTTTGTATATATTATAGAAAGCAGTAAAAACCATGCTTCTCATAGTTAAGCATGTTTTAAAATAGCCCCCCCTATAATTCTGTGTGTGCTATCTGAGTGCATGTTGCAACTGAACTTCACTGCAATGAATAGCAATTCTTACTTGCAGAGAGTCCTGTTATCTTTGTTTAAACTGGTATCACAGAGCCTGCATTGATGCCTCTTAGGAAATCCTGATGCCTAACATAACCCTAAAAACTTGGAGTAGAGAACAAATAGGGCCTGGGGGACTAGATGTGATGAGTTGTTGTTAGTCTAGAATGATGGGAGCTGTCCAGTAAACCATTACTGTTTGGGTTTGTAGATCTTTATTAAAAATGAACCTATTAAAACCTACCAAACAAATAGTAATTAAATCAGCTAAACGCCAAAATAATTAAAGAATGATAAATAAAATAATGAATAAATAAGGCCTATTTAAAAAAACCTAATTGTAAAATAGCAATGAGGATTTAGTGGAGAGGAATCTGGTCCTTCTCCCTTCCCACTCTCCCTCAGCCCCTCACACACTGCTGGCATGTAGTAGGTATTGTATGATTGATTGATTGATTTAGAGAATTCTCATAATTTGGTTTCACTCAATTAAACTTATGTTGTTGACATAAATTTTTTGCCATTCAGGTTTAGCAGATAGATTTGAAGAATATCCTAAACTAAGGGAGCTTATTAGACTGAAGGATGAGCTGATCTCAAAATCCAACACTCCTCCTATGTAAGTACTTTTACTGCCACTGTCTACACTGTTTTCATTATCTGAAAAGCCACAGGTAGTTATGACAAATGCTAACAACCTGGAAAGAACACAATCCACGCCCTCAGGAGTGACCACAGGGAGTTGGGTGGTATGCTTTGAGCTAAGAAGAGAGAACTTTAAGAAAACATTTAGTGAAGAGCTGAAATGGAGGAAAAAAAAATGCCAGACCAATCTCATTAGTGAATATGGATGCAAAAATCCTAGACAAAATGCTAGCTAGGAGGCTGCAATTGTAGATCACAAAGATTACACATTGTGACCAAATGGGATTTGTACCAGGAATACAGGGGATGGTTTAATTAAAGGAAAACTAGTAATGTAATTACCAAAGAAATTATTTTATTGGACTAGAAAAAATAACAACAAAATTCATTTGGAAGAACAAAAGATAAAGCATATCAAAGAAATGAATGACCCAAAAAGTAAAGGAAGGAGGTCTAGCAGTACTAGATTTTAAACTGTATTATAAAGCATTAATTATCAAAACTATCTGGTACTGGCTAAGAAATGGAAAAAGTAGATCAGTGGGACAGAACACATATAGCAGGCAGTGGTAAAAAGATGATTATAAATGTCTTGTGTTTGACAAAAGTAAAGATCTAAGCTTTTGGTATAAGAATTCACTATTTGGTAAAAAATTAGTTTAAAAAGAACATTATATACAGCAACAAATACTGTTTAAAGAATAACTGTGAATGTCCTTCTCTGGAGAAAGAACCAATAAATAGAAATATACATGACATAAGTTTTGTATATATGTGCTTTTTTTGTTTTTTGTTTTTATTTTGTCATAGGATGCCTTCTCTAATGTGATGTGGGGAGGGAACCTTAATGTAACAAACAAACAAAAAAAAGCAAGCAAGCATTTAGTTTCTAACTTGTGCAAGCTCTAGGAATAGTATTGGAATCTGCCTGCTTTTAAAATCTTGTTTAATTGCTGTAAGTGGGACACTTAAAAAACTTTTTTGCCCATTAGGTATTTACAAGCAGATTTAGATACTTTTGACATCAGAGAACTGAAATCCAAATTTGATGTAATTCTTCTGGAACCTCCTTTGGAAGAATATTACAGAGAAACTGGAATCACTGCTAATGAAAAGTGCTGGACTTGGGATGATGTAAGTGTTTCTTGAAAAACAGAAATGATGGGGCTTTGTTTTTTTATGATAAATCGGTTATTTTTAAAATACGATTTTAAAAAACTTGAGCTTGAACAAAAAGTATTTGTGAATATATACTCCCTAAACATATATGAATTTGTGCGATTATGCTCTATCTGAGGTTAAAATCTTAGTTAGCTATATTGTTTTACGCTTAGCTACAGGGAAAAATTGAATAGTGGGTCACAAAAGTGATTTTCTTTGAAGGCCAATGCATGTGCTTCATTGAGCCTTGGAGGGGCCAGGAGGCAAGCTTTAGCAGCTACAACCAAGCTAGAAAAGATTGATGAATGGCCCAGTAAATGGGTTATTGATTTGTTTCTTAAGGACCAATCAGTTAAGTTTGCTGAGGCCGACCCCTAAGTTGGTAGCAGGGGAATGAATTATTTTGTTCATAGCATTCCAAGCATAGAAGAGTTGTGAATTGTTTTTGTGGTAGCCACAATGTCACCACAGTGATGAAATCACAGATCCTTGTTGAAGTGGGTCATCAAGCCATAGAATTCTCTATAGGCTCTTCTGCTTACTGCCTGGGTAAGCAGCCAGCTGGCATTGTTGTGAAATCTCTACTCCGCAGAGCACCAGGGATAGTGATGGTTAAAACCACCCTACACAAAGGGGAGAGAAGAACTGGTAGCTATTCAGCTTCAGAATGGTGATGTAAATGTTATTCACAGTGCCTTGTCAGCCATGGTGCTTGAGCCATTTGTATTCTCAAATAATAGAGATGAGAGAGAGCTGATTCATAAAGGCCTAAATGACTTCACCTAGTCATTACCATATAGGTGTACTTAGATGTATCTGTGATCTCCTGGATTAATCAGTAAGCACTTAGTAACTACCCACTCCATGCCAGGCACTCTGCTAAGAACATAACTGCAAAGACTAAGACAATCTCCACTCTCTAGAACTTTACATTCTAATGGGGAAACAAGGATAACTACAAGGATTGCAGAATAAATATATAGTGAAAAAAAAAAACACAAGGGAGCTAAAAATACAAGGTACTTTAGTTCCTAGTCTCAGGAACTCTTGAACTATGAAGAAAGTTGGGGAAAAAATGTAAGGAATATATTAAAAAATAATCTGACTTCTGTTTTTAGTGTAAGAAAATGACATCTCAGCTTGCTCAGAATTCTTTTGATCCCCAAGTTGATTTTTCTGTGATACTAAAATGAAACATTTCCCATGTTTCAGGAAAAAACATAGAGAGAGAACGAGAGAGAGAGAGAGAGAGAGAGAGAGAGAGAGAGAGAGAGAGAGAGAGAGTGTGTGTGTGTGTGTGTGTGTGTGTGTGTGTGTGTGTGTGTGTATTTCAAACTCTAAAGATGGTGAGCAGAAAGATTGCTAAGATCCCTTCTAGTCCTTATTTTACCAAAGTGCACTCTTAAACCTCCATTATAGAGTCTTCCTGTTTTGGTAGTGCCAGCATTTGATTGAGGAGATAAGAATTTCTGTTTACAGAGCTTTTACTTAAGAAAATAAGAGCATGTTAATTGAGATCCCAAAGAATACTGATTGTAGTTTCAGAATGTGTATTAAACTCTAGTTTTGTGCAATATTGTTTTCTGTTCCTTAGATTATGAAGCTAGAAATTGAGGAGCTTTCTGGACTGCGGTCATTTGTCTTTTTGTGGTGTGGCTCTGGGGAGGGCCTGGACCTTGGCAGAGTGGTAAGATGCTTTTTTCTAATCCTTAAGAAAAAATCAAATAAACATGGCTGTATAAGAAGTTGTGAAATAATCTGTTTTGGAGAAGCTGGGTCTTGCCATTGATCAAGAAGGGGTGAGGGAGGAGACCACGGGGCCAATAGGAGGCAGAGGGCATTTGGAGCTCTTCAGTGACCAAACACGACAGTCCTAGACATTTGGCCTTTTTGGTGTAAGCCATGATCACATTGGTTTTTCTGGCTGCTGTATTTCATGAAGCTTTTGCTATCTTGTCCTTTTTCCTTCTTGACAGTCATCCATCAGCTAAGCACATATACTTGTAACTCTCCTTTACATTCTTTAGCTCTTCTTTGGTGTGACCAGTGATGTGCTGGAAGCTGGTTTTTGAATTTTCACTGTGAGCATTTGTATCTCAGAAATTGGCAGATATTCATTCAGATCAAGACTTGATTTATTTTTAAATTTTTGCTCATAATCTAGACTTAATGAATCTGTTAGTAATGCTGCTCAAACTTAAAAGTGTGTCAGGCCTACATCTTTTTCCCTTTACAGAGCTATCTTAAATATTTACCAGCACACCCCGAGGAACCATTCAGGAGAAGGATCTAATTGATCTTTTTCTCTCTTGTACATTCTCAGCTTTTTTTCCCCCCAAAATGGTAGCTGACTTGATGTAGTACATGGGTGAAATCTAGGTCTATTTACAGTATTTTTGTTGTCTTCTGGTTTGATAAATGTATCAGAAAGAAGGTTAATCTGGCATCCCCTGTTTTTAATAAAAAAATAGACAAGTTCATTTTTTGTAATTACCACTTCTCTTTCTAGATGTTCACTGTCTCTTTCATGCTAAGTTCTAGCATTTTTCTTTTTTAATTTCTCTTTTTTTTAGTTTCCTGTAGAAACAATTAGTTTTATGGTCCTTTGTTCCCTATTTTTCTCCAAGGTGGTTGTATCAGTTCACAGTTCTAACAACAGTGTATTAGTATCCTAATTTTCCCACATTCCCTCCAACATTTATCATTTTCCTTTTTGATCACGTTAGCCAATTCTAATGTTGTTTTCTTCTAGGAATTGAAGAAAAGTTCAATGGTCTCTATATCATTGGCATGATACTCTAACCTTTTTTGAAAACCAGGACATTTTCCCCTCTCTCATCCTGAGATAGATACCTTCTTTTATATTTTAGGATTCAGATCTCTTCACCCTCACCCCCAGGGCAGTAATAGTCTAATATAAATTATATCAGTACTTACATGCAATACATATTTTTATATTGCTCATGCTATGATAGAGGACACATCACATATAAAATAAAAATCTTATGAAGGGAATAAAGTGAAGGATGGAATGCTTTGATCTGCATTCCAACTCCAAGAGTTCCTTCTTTAACTGTGGATAGCATTTTCATCATGAGTCCCTTGGAGTTATCTTGGAACCTTGTCTTGCTGATAATAGTTTAATCCTTCATAGTTGATAATATAATATTTCTTTTACTATATATACTGTTTTGGTTCTTCTCACTTCACTTTGCATCAGTTCCTATAAACCTGAACTCATCCTGTCTGTCATTTCTTATGGCACAGTAATATTCCATTACAACCCCACATACTACAACTTGTTCATCCATTCCCCAAGTGATGGATTCAATTTCTAATTTCTTTGCCACCACAAGGAGCTGCTAAAAATATTTTGGGACAGGAAAGTCCTTTTATCTCTGATCTCTTTGTAATACAGACCCAGTAGTGGTATTGCTAAGGGTATCCATAGTTTTATAGCCCTTTGAGCTTGGTTCCATATTGCTCTTCAAAACGGCTATATCGGTTCAGAGTTCCACCAACAGTGTTTTAGTGTTCCAGTTTTCCCACATCCCCTCCAACATATATCATTTTCCTTTTTGGTTGTGTTAGTCAATTCTAATTTTTTTTTTCTAGGAATTGAAGACAGGTTCAGTGGTCTCTTGATCATTGGTTCAGTTCTCTCCTCTTTTTTGAAAACCAGGATATGTGCCCCTCTTTCATCCTGGGATACCTTTTCATAGATAGAGGCTCAGTAATTCACTGCTTTTTTTGTGTCCTGGAATGCAGTTTGATCTTGATGATTCTCAACTTGTCCTCAACAGCGTTTACAAAAAAAAATGTGATTCTTAGCTCTCTTTACTAGTTTTAGCCAATTTGGACCATTAGCACCTGTCATTATTCCTACATTATTCTTATATGGACTGTGATGGTTAAAATATTTGAGACTGTTTTTGGGTAAGAATAAAAATGTATTGGTTAGGTTAATATATAACCAATAAAAAAATTATGTCAGTAACCTTCTTGATGATCAGAGACCCTGAATGTCTTTCATGCAGATCCATAAATTTAGTTTTGGAGTTTATTATTCAGTCCCTTCCTAGTTCATTCCACGACATCTCTGGTAAATAAATTGGTAAGTTTGTCCATTAAGACTCTCAGAGCTCCTCCTCACCCCTATAGGTAATGTCATATGGGTAGGAAGAGCCTTTATCAATTAACCAGGTTTGATGGAGGGGAAACATTCCTAGGAGTTCCTAAGAGTAAAGAAAATGCAGAAGTCAGCAGACTGGTTGGAGTCCCTCTAATCCAGGACCCTGACAAAGGATTAATGCTGCATATAAAAAATAAATTCTCACACTGCAAATATTATAGTGCAGGTATTCCTTCCATGTGGTGATTTTCCCCATTGTGATTTTGATATACTGTGGCTTGGCATAAGAACTAAAATAGGAATTTTAGGGGAGTTTTTTGGAAGCCATAGATGACATATCTCTGACAGACAAAGAAAAAGTTAAAAAACTATATAGCCTATGGCCAAATACCTAACCCAGATTTTATAATAAAGTACTGTAAACCACCTATAAAAAGAACAAAGAAAAAATTCATACTTTTTCTCTTGTATGAAGGGAAGGCCAAAAAATTTTATGTTGATTTTCCAGATTGTGGAAGTCCAATGTCTTTAAGTCTTGTGAGGTGGAAGGTATTTTTATTCATAAGTATATTTAGCTTTATTGCAGGGCATGACATAAGAAGATGAAGCTGTATTCTGTAGTACTCTGTGATTATTTACATTCTCCCATATGTAATCTGGAATAACTACATGTCACTGGGTGATGAGCTCAATTTGAGGGCACTTGACTAGTCCAAGGCTATACACATACACATGCTCTATGTCTGCTTTTTTCCCTGAGGCTGGATTTTGAAATTGTATCCCTCACTTAGGAAAAGTCAATTCTTTTTTTGTGCTTAATTTTCAGAAATTCAATGACTGTCAATTTTCTGTTTTTCTTTAGTGTTTACGCAAGTGGGGTTACAGAAGATGTGAAGATATTTGCTGGATTAAAACCAACAAAAACAACCCTGGGAAGACTAAGACTTTAGACCCAAAGGCAGTCTTCCAAAGGACAAAGGTACAGCCTTTTTTTCCTGGCTTTCTTTCTCTTTCCTTTTGATTATTCCAGTCTTATTATTCTTTGTAGTCCTTCAGACTGATAAGGATATTGAGATGAGGAATAAATTCATTCTTTTTGATTCTTAATATAGAAATTAAATTAGAAAAAATAGGCATATTTTTATTTCAGCAGGTAAAAACTCTATAAATTAAGTAGCCATTTCCTCCAAAGTTAGTTTGATAAAACTCCAAAACACTGTTAGGCTTTGTTCATCTGTCTCTTTTCTTTAAATACTCACAAGCTGCTTGTGAGCCTGGCTGAAGGGTTGCAGGGGCTTTGATGCTCAACTTCTTTTGTAAAAATGAGGATTTTGGCTTAGATGATTCCTAATATCCCTTCCATCTCCAAAGCCTCACTTGATGTGGTATTACTAGTATTTGTTGACTCTTAGAGATAGAGTTGGTTGGACTTGGTTCAAGGGTTTGTTTCTTTTTTGTTAACAAAAATTAGTAATTGTGAACTATAGAACCCAGTTAAAAATACTCGAATAATGGAAAGTTTAAAAACAAGAGAGTAATAAAAATATATACAAAACATCATTGCATTATAAACTGAAGGAAGGGATATGCTGACAGTTCCAGCCTTGGGAAAGATTCCTAACCACCTTCTCAGCCCCCAGGATAAACCTTTTGTAATTTAAATCATTTAAACCAGGGATGCAGAACTACCTGGCTGGGCAAGCCTGGAATCATGGTGGAGGACCAGTGTGGTCCAGTCCCCCAAAGCTCCCAGTATTTAGGAAGAAAGTTTCTTAAGGTAGCCTTTCATCAATTTAGCTGCAGTTGATAACTTTTTTGAACATGTACACAGGTGGCCTTTTTGCCAAATCAACTTCTTAGCTTGTGCCTTTGATCATAGTCTCTTATCCCCTGGGGACCTGACCCACTGATCATTTCCTTTTCACTCCTCTTCATTTTCTCTTTATCTTTTGGCTCCTTCCTGCTGCTTGCTAATGTAGTTAGTTCTCTACTGTCCTTAAATCTAAGCTTGACCTTGTTAGCCCTTTAAGCTAGTGCTTTCTTCCTCCCTCCCTCTTTTCTCTGCAAACCCCTTATATACATACACATTTGTGTGTGAATATGCAAGTGGATGGCTATGTTGTGGTTCAGTTGTGTGGTTCAGACTTCATGACCACATTTAAGAATTTTGTTGGCTGAGATACTGGCTTGCCATTTCCTTCTCTGACTCATTTTATAGATGAGGAGTTCAAGGACTTGCTCTGGGTTGCCCAGCTAGTGAATGTCTAAGGCCAGATTTGAACTTAAGAAGATGAATCTTCCCGACTCTAGACCTGTCACTACCTACTTCAAGCCTGCACTGAAATTGCCACCTCAGAAATTTACTTGTGAACTTTTCATTGATAAATCACAAGGCATTGTTGCAGTTTTCTTGACCTTGATCTTTGTGCTATGTTTGACCTTGACCCCAGCCTCTTCCTTGGATTGTTGGTCTTCTTCTTTCATTGTCTTCTACGTCTTTACCATCCCTTGAGCCTCTTCCTCTCTGATCACCTGTTCTTCCTTCCCAGCCCTTACTGGTTCTTTTATCTACTTTCAACCCCCTAAATGTTTGACTTATAAAACAGTTTCCTTGGCCCTCTTCCACACTCTATATGACTACTCCCAAATCTTCACTGCATTCAGAGCCTACATTTATTTTCCTGTTGGAGATTTTTGCTTCTTTCCCCCCATCTTTGGTGTCCAATTGGTTGCCAAGATTTAGTGATGTTATCTCCCCTCAGTCTTACATGTCTCTTCTCTGTTTGGAAGACTAAGCTCCTCCTCACCTCTTGGTAGAGCTCCTTGATGCTTCCAATCTTGGTCCTCTAGTACAATTGCCAGAAATCTTTCTAAGCCACAGGGTTAAAAGTGCATGCCATCCCCAATCAGATAGGGCCTGTAAGGGCCAAGATCACAACGCATGTGGTTCTTAAATTTTATTCAAGGGTACTTTGTAAAAGATGAAGGAATCCACAATAATAAAATTGCTTTGATGAAATAGAAACTCTTGGACTTTTCATTTAAGGCCTTCCCACTTGGTCTGGCTGCAGCCTACCTTTCCAGGCTTATTTAACATTTCATATTTTTGTCAAACTGTGATATTAGTTTTTCCAGCCTTGCCTTTCAGAATCATCTAACTTCAGGGCTCATCTCAACTGTCACCTTTCCCTGAAACCTTCTCTGATGGCCTCCTCACATTTTCCTAGCATACTTGTCATAGGCTTTGTCCTGTTCCATGAAAGTTCTGTTATGCTTAGTTCCTAACCTGAGAAGCCCTGGCTCATTTTCTCACTTTGACAGTTCCCCTAGCTTTCACCAAACCTTGGCCTTGGGCAGTGAGAAGGTTCTCAAATATCCACCCCAGAGCTCTGAAAAATAAGGGAAGCTCTCTGTGGTTGAAAAGCTGTTTATTACTTGTCTCGTGCAGGAGCACTGTCTGATGGGCATCAAAGGGACTGTTCGGCGTAGCACAGATGGTGACTTCATTCATGCCAATGTTGACATTGACTTGATTATCACAGAAGAACCTGAAATTGGAAATATAGAAAAACCTGTAGAAATTTTTCATATCATTGAGCATTTTTGCCTCGGAAGAAGACGCCTTCACCTTTTTGGAAGGGACAGTACAATTCGACCAGGTAAGACTTCAGTTAAAAAAAACAAAACTGCATTGATATATTTAAATGAATGATAAATCTTTTATGTCCTAGAATAAAATAATGTACAGAATAAAATTTCCATGATGCATGGGCATGATATAATCCTATGGAAAACTTGAACATATTTGTCGTAATTCTGATTAGAAACATCAAAGCCAAAATTGTTTTCCATGTGGATATATACAGTGGGGCCAAATTGCTATATCTTCGTGTTCACAAAAGGCATTTTAAGATTTGAACTGATGTACAATCAAAAGGCCTCAAATCATGTCAGTTTAAGATTGTTATTGTGGTGACAGTTGGCCAAATTGTAATCTGAAGTTGTCGTTTAAAGCTGTATCACTTCTTAGAGAAGAAACTTTAGCATGAATTTGAGGGGGTTTTTTGGACTAAAACAGCAACAGGTTTGGGAGTCTTACATTAAATAGACAAGAGGACAGAAGGAACAGATTGGTTCTGCGTTCTCAGAAATCTGTGGGGTTGGGGAGAAGCATTCATATTTCATAGCTAGGGAAGCTAAGATCCCCAAGAAATGATAAAATGGTTGAGAGTTGTCCCTGAGAGCTGAGGATTATGAATGAGGTGTGATGCGCATTCAGCACAATGTATTAGCGAGGAGACGTCTGTTAAAGTTTCAGAGTAGGCTGTGGTTGAACTATGGTAAATCATCCTGCAAATAGCATTGCTGCAATGTGGAGCAGGTGCCAGTTTTTACATTTGGGGAAAGTGTAGGGGCAAGGGGCAGCCAGGTGGCTCAGTGGATTGAGAGCCAGGCTTACAGACAGGAAAGTCCTTGGTTCAAATCTGACCTCAAGACACTTCTAGCTGTGTGACCCTGGGCAAGTCACTTGACCCCCATTGCCCACCCTTACCAATCTTCCACCTATGAGACAATACACCAAAAGTACAAGGGTTAAAAAAAAAAAAAGCAACTGACAAACAGAATTGAAATCTTTTTACAAGGGTATTTTTATAAACACTGTCTAATCTCTACCAGTTAGAGACCAGAGCACACTTTCACATTTTGTGGAGGGTTTAAAAAAAATAAATTCTGAAGGCTTTAGCTCTTTCAAAATAAATTCAACAAAATCAAGTATTTAAACTTTTAACTTAAAAAATGGATTTTCTATCCTCTAGGCTGGACAGTGTTTATGTTGTGTGTGTACAATTATAGCACACTGAGGTTTCTGAGAGGTTTAGATTTTTTCCGAGGATTCAAAAGCATGTCGTTTTGAAGTACTATGGGTTGTTTTGCTCTTTCATCAGACTTCCTTAAAGAAAAAAATGAACATTTTCCACAGTGGTTTGGGGGTTTCTGTTGCTGATAGAAACTATGCCACCATGTGTGCTGAGCCAGCAGGTGATGGTTGGGTGGTTGGCTGAGAAAGTAGGCTTGCGACAGGCTTTACTAGTGTGGCTGAGGTAGGTAAAAGGATAGCAAAAGCTCTCATGTCCTTAGTTCAGCAACTGAATCTGGAACCTCTCTAGCAACAACTGCTCTGTAAGGAACCAGAAGGCCACGAGCTACTCCAGGAATTAAAGTGAAGCTGAGACTTTCTGGCAAAGAAAGAAACATGACCTACTTGATATTGAGAAGTTTTGAAGTGTTTCCCTCACTTCTCTAGTTTTACCACTCAGGATTTAGAGTTCAGATGATTATCAGCTGTGCATGTAGCATGCTACTTTGGGTAACGTTTTGTGCCTTTTTTTGAAAGGCGTTACATAATTGAGTGCACCAGATAGAAGGGGAAGATTTGGGGAGGTATCAAGGTGTGTCTTTAGGAAATGCAGATCCGTCATTTGTAGAATGATTACAGCAAAGGGACCTTGGATGTCACTGTGGACAGATCTAGAGCAGAATGACTTGTTCAATACCATAAAATTGATTAGTGCAGAAGCAGGAGTAGAACTCAGGTTTTTGCACTTCCAGGTCAGTGTTCTTTCTACTGTTCCATAATCGGTGGGTCTTACTGAGCTCCTACAGTGTGCCCAGCACTTCAAATTTGGAAACCAAATATGTGGAGGGAAAATAGTCATAGACATTTTGGATTATGCACATTATTTTTTGATGGAGATAATTAAGGAACAATTTTGTTTGGAGTCTTTTGAGAACTTGGCTTACCTTGGTCAGAGAGCTCTCTTCTTGCTTCTCTTCTCCTCCTTGGTTTCTGTTCCTCTTTGATTCCTAGCCCTTCCTTAATAAATGCTTGTTGACTGACTTGGTTGGCCTCGTACTCTTCTGGGGTCTTTGTTCTTTACTCCGTTCTCTAAAAGTATCAAATTTATTTATTTCTCCCATCCTCCCAGTGGTGCTAAGATGAGGGGTGTGGGGTAGGGGAGTAGGCAGAATTACTGCTAAGAAGCCCAGCCTTTCACAGTCTTCCTGCTCAACCTCATTTCTGACTCCAGAGAGCGAATTTTAGGCATTTACTGCCTCTTGCTGCTGATGATGTTGGAACCACAGAACTGGGCTCTTTTTGTGCCCACTCATGGTGGTCTACACCCATGGGCCTGTGGCCTTGGCTTTTGCAGGGCTACCTTGCTCTGGGAATGTGAGCTTTATTTCTGACCTCTAGGGGCTATTTCCAGTTTCTTGGCATCTTGGGTGACTATCCAAGGATGCTGGTAGACTTGATGGGCCACTCCAAAAGCAAGGCTGTAGTATGCCTTATGGTCCCCTGTTCTGCCAGGTGGCCCTGATATCCACTCTTTACCCCAGGCCTTTGATTCCTATGCTAGCTTGCTCCTTTTGTGTTATGGCCAGTCAGCCAGTACTTAAGTACTTGGTATGTGTCGGCTGCCATCGATGCTGGGAATGCAAAGAAAGGCACTTATTGTCTTTTGAAGGAGACAGTGTGTGAATAACTAGTCATGTGGAAGGTATATTCAGAGTATATGAAAGGCATTCTGAGGAGGGAAGGCCCAGTGGCCCCTCTTCACCTGAGAAAGGCTTCCTGCACAGAGTGCAGGGATCTGAAGTAAGTGTTGGAGAAAGCCAAGGAAGAGAAGAAATGAGAGGCCAGAGCATTTCAGGCAAGGCTCTCTAGTCCCTCCAAATGTCAGAGATGGGGTGCCCTATAGGGAAGCCCTGGAGTTGATCACTCACTCTTGTTTCAGAATCTCCCACCAGATGATCTCTTTCTAACCTGGTACTGCTTTCAGATGCAATGGGGGAGTCTAGGTGTTGCAGCCTGGGTGCTTGGCCTGCCAGGTGCTCGGCGGTGAGATCTCCTGAGGGTAGGCAATTGTCTCTTCATATTCAGAGTGTCAGTGGGGGGGTGGGAGGGTAGGGGGCTCCTCCCTTCAGTATCCCTCCTCCCCTAGTTCAAGTCAGGTGGTCCTTCCCTAGGTGGGACTTGCTTGGCTACAAGCCTGTGGGCAGTGTTCTAAATGCCAGCCAGGTGGTACCAGCTTGAAAATAGTCTTGTCTGTCTCTTCTCACATAGATTCCCTCTTCTGACTGAGGCCCACCCCTCTTGCTTAGTCTTTTAAGATAGTAGGTTATTAAGCATGAACTTGTTTTTGAAAAACATTTTGATAATCATTTTGGCATAAGTAGTTTTCTTTGGAATTCTGTGCATTATGTTTAGTGCATTTAAAAACCTGTTCTGAGAAGGGATTCATAGGCTTCTCCAAACCACCCAAAGGATTCAGGACACAAAGGTGAGGTAGGGAGTAGCTGCAGATGTGGCCATGTCTTTGGTCTCTTTTTGGACCGTTGACTACATCATGGCAAGTCACAAACTGCAATTCATTTACCTTTTGTCTCTGGGACATTTGCCCGCCCCACTGTGGACTCCAGTCTTACATAGAGGTTGTCTTGAATACTAACTTGTCGTGTAAGTCCTCTCTGGCTCCTGTATGTCCTAGCCCCTGCCTGTACACAGTGGTGCCCTCTTTGTTTCTGGTTTCAGATTAACAGGGGGATTATACTTCTTGATTTATTCTTGTGAAGGTAACCTATTCATCAGTAGACACCATTGTTGTATATGTAGTATCATAGCATGGTGCTTGGCAATGTGGGAGTTTGTACGTGTGTATGAGAGGGGTTGGGACCAAGGCGGGTCTGACATCCAGGAATTACAGTCTAGGCAGGGAGATGAGGTAGGAAGCAGAATGTTTAAATTGCAAGACCAGAAGACTGTGTGAGAGAATGTACCCCAAAAGCCACACAGGTGTTAGTTGCCGTTAGAGCTCAGAGGCTTTTCTTCTTCAGTAATATGGATGAGCTGGGCAGGAGATGTAACTTAAATTTGACCCTGAAATCTGGGTAAGATTTGGATGGGTGGAGGAGAGGAGGGAGTTGAGCAAAAGTTGATAACTCTTTCTTTTTGTCTCTTTTAGGATGGCTTACTGTGGGACCCAATCTTACGAATAGCAACTTCAATGCAGAAACTTATGCTTCCTATTTCAGTATTCCTAATTCCCCTCTGACGGGCTGTACGGAAGAAATAGAGAGACTTCGGCCAAAGTCACCACCTCCAAAATCAAAGTCTGATCGGGGAGGTGGTGCTCCAAGGGGAGGTGGGAGAGGTGGGACTTCTGCTGGCCGTGGAGAGAGAGGCCGAGAAAGAAATCGATCCACTTTCCGAGGAGAAAGAGGTGGTTTTCGAGGGGGCCGTGGAGGAGCACATAGAGGGGGCTTCCCACCTCGCTAACTACATTGCAGACGTTGGCTACTTTGGTTCCTCTTCTTCCTTCCTTCTCAGTTTCTACTGGGAGATTCACTTTAGGAACCAATTCCAGTTAAGTCCTTGCATTTTTTTTCTCCAGACATTTGAAAACCATAGGCTACCTCCTGTGTGTGCTTGTCACCTTTGGCAGGCTTGGTCTGGTTTGTATTGAATGTGTGACTGTGCCATGGTCATATGCATGTAACTGAGCAGAGAGAAAAACCAGAAATTTGTAGCCCAGATGAAATTAGTCTAGTGTATTCTAGATCAGATGAAGCCCTTGGCTCTGTTTTAATAGCTGAAGTAAATCTTTAAAGCTAAACTCTATAACTAGTGCTCAGATGAGGAGTTAAGCTCGTTTGTTCTCAGTTTACTCAGTCACTTTCCTAACAAGCAGTGATGAAATAGAATTGGAAACCCGCTTCTGATTTGTGTTTCCTCAGTGTCCTACTCAAATGGCAAGAATAATAGTTAAGACTTTTTGTTTCACATTTCAGGCAGTTTGGCTTTTCCACGGGTCTCGGAGGCAAAAGCTTGTCAGAAGCATGAAAATAACCCTTCCATGTGTATCGATGAGTCCTTGTCTTCCTTAGAAGCATGATGATCAAAAATCCAGATCTGATTCCTGAAATTGGCTTAGCCTTAAACTTAGCCCTTTCAGCCTCCTGGTCCCTATTTTAGGTTTTAGTAAGTAAGAGAGATGAGGAAAGCTGCAGACCTTGGCCCAAAGGTTAATGTCCTTCTTGACCTCTTAAATATGTCATGCTCAGTGAAAAGAAAAATGACATCTGTTCTTGAATTGGTTATAAAACTTTTAAGGAGAGACTGGGATTCATTCTAAAAACTCTTGAACACAGCTTGTGGAAAGAAATTTGTTTCTGCTTAATGCAACTGTTGTATTTCTATTTTTTATGAGAGACTGATTTGGTAAATCATTTATATGAGACTTTATACAACCTGGTTCTCTTCTGTAACTCCCATTTTACAAGAATTGCTGATTTTGGGAACAGTGAGAATGATTTCATTGTTAATTTTGATAAATACCGTTTTATAATATTTGGAGTAGGCTTTCTCTTTTAAATGAAAGGCGATCATTATAGGTACCTTTGAGGACCCATTTGAGGAGTCTGCTTTCAAAGAGCTGAATTGGCTTTGTTTTTAAATGAAACTCCTGGAAGTATTAATTTAGATGTTACTAACCCAGGAGAACAGATCAAGAAATTTCACAGAGACATGTTTGTTACATGTCACACTATATTGAATTCTTTTTGTCTTGGTTATTTCTGTTTTTTTTTTTGTTGTTGTTGTTTTTTGTTCTTTTAAACAAAAGTGGTACCTCAGTGATCAAAACTTCTAGGAAGAAATTTCCTTTTAATAAAGCCATAGCCTGAGTATGGGGGTTGGGAAAACTCTGGTCTCCTTAGCTCCTGGCTATGTTGGTGGCAGTGGAAGTTGAGACGTGGTATCTATCCTGAGAGGGTATATACGTGTCTCTCAGGAGGTATATCCATGCTCTTTTAGAGACCAGTCTGGCCATGGCTGAATGGACAATCAAACCTGGTGTTCAGAAAAGGGGTTCCTGTTTGAGGTGGAGTCTTGACTCAACAAGTGAAGCAGATGAGGGAGGCATCGAGGCCTACAGCTGTGTGGTCTAGTCATTGGATGGGGATCTACCCACCTCTCATGAACACTACTCTTCCAGTCTCCCCAGTATTCATCTCTGAAGGGACTTAAGTGCTTACTGCCCTACCCTCAGCCAGTAACTCCTAGGAGCTCAGGCTGCTAATGGAGGGTTTGCCTGATTTAATCTTGTCCACAGGCTCCATTCATTTCTTTAATTAAAGAAGTTTACCTAACATTTAGGGTGAATATATTAATGGGAGTTTCTAACAATAAGGCACAAATAGATGTATGGTACAACTAATGTGGAATTGGGTTACCTCTCCTGGGTTCTTTTTGAGCTAACTTACATGTCAAAAGACGACAGCCTCAAACTCCAACTAGGCAAGAGGAGGGGTAGGGCCTCCCAGTAATACCTCGTTGACTAAATGGAAGGACTTCAGTGGGCCACCAGGCCAATCTGTCCCTGAACAAGGACCCCTCTACAGCATACCTGAAAAATGCCTTTTAGATTCCTGCTTTGCAAGGCAGCCCATTCCCCTTTTTTTTTAGAACCTCACCTTCCATCTTAGAATTGTATTGGTTCCAAGGCAGAAGAGTGGTAAGGGCTAGACAATTGCCCTTGTAACTTGCCCAGGGTCACACAGCTAAGAAGTATCTGAGGCCAAATTTAAACCAGGAACTCCCATCTCTAGACCTGGCTCTCTTATCAACTGAGCCATCATGTTGCCCCTAGGCTGTTCACTTTTGAACATGCATTCAAACTCAAATCTGCTTTTCACCAATTTCTACCTTTTGAATCTGGTTCGACCTTCCAGGGCCAAGTAGACAAGTCTGGTCCCTTTTCCTCTTGGGGCTAAGTTCTCTCCAATCAGAAAGAACCTCCTAGACTGATTTTGTAAGGGCACTATTCTTCCCCAACCCTTAGGTTCACAGCCTAGCTGCATTCTTTAGCTCTTTGCTCCATTACCTTACATATCTGGGTTTTGAAGCCATTTCCACTGGCCTTTTTTCACTGCTCACTGGGCAATCCTCAGTTAAGGCTCTCATCACCTCCCACCTGGACCATTGCAATAGCCTCCTAATTGGTTTTCTGCCCCCAAGTTTCTCCTTATTCCAATCCATATTCCATGCAGCTAATGAAATGACTTAGTCACAGGTGTGATTGAGGCATTCCCCTACTCTAGATCCTTTCAGTAGTTCCTTATTGCCTTTAGGATCAAAACCCCTTTCTGATTGGCTTTTAATTAGGCCCCAATTTATCTTTCCAGGGTTATACGTTACTCCTTTTTTCACACTTTACAATTTATCAAACTTGGAGAATTGTTTGTGGTCCTTACTAGTGTTTTTTGACTAGGTCTGCACGAAGTGGGTATCCAGAATAGGACTCGTTCAGTTCTGTTAGGGCCTGGATTGACTTGGCCCATTTTGGTTGCTGGCTTCCAATTTTCAGGAGAAATTAGACACACCTGCCCTTCTTCATCACAGTTATTGTGGTATCTTAAGTGGTTTGAATGGGGACTCTACTGGGGAACTCTACTTAGATGTTGAAGGCTCCTTTATATGGGGAGGGGTGGGGTGTGCTGTCAGAAGCAGTAAGCCCTTGCCAGTCAATAAATTGATTCATCATTTTCAGTGTTTTGGAAGTTTTTCATTCCACATTTATAGATTTCTTCTAGATCCTTCACTCTCCTGTAAGGACTGCCATCTTAAGTCTAGTGCTGCTGCTGTTCAAAAGAGGGAGATAGAAGAAAGAAAAGAAGGGAGAAAGGAAGAGAAGAGGGGTAGAGAGAGAAGGAAGAAAAAGGAAAGAAGCTGTAACCTCCTTTCTACCTCTTATTCTGGGCATTATAAAGAAATAATAATATGACCACTTCTGGAGAGAGCAGCCCCTCTATGGCCCTATGGATCTACTCAGTCCTGGGCCTGCAGACACCACTCCCCTTTATGTGTTGCCTTTTCCCCAGTAAAAGGTAGACCCTTGAGAAGAGGGACCATCGTATTCTTTGCAGCCATCCCTAGTTCTGAGCACTTCCTGGCACCTTTTAAGTGCGGAAAAGATGCTTTTTCTTTCATTCAACTTCCATCTTTTTTCTTCCTTCAACTCTAGTAGTTTTTATGTCTTGCAAAATGTTCCATCTCTAGAAATTCCAGAATGGGGAAGAGTGTACTCTAGAGTGAAGTAGAGGATGAGTTGGAGATTTTTGGAATTCCTACCTCTCAGGATATAATTTTTATGAGGAAGTTTGCCTTTGGGATGCCTCTTTTGATAATAGAAAAATGACTCATCTTAATTGAGAAGACTCCCTCATTTTACTACCATAAACTTGGAATTCAAATTTGATATCCTAAATCCTAGGATTTAGCGAAACAAAATAGCACTTGCAGGTATCAGGGAAAGGTAACCAACTTTCACTCCCTTCTCTTATTACCCAAATGTGGGGGTGCGTTGAGAAGCAGCTGTATAGTAAGTAGACAGAGGGCCAGTCAATCAGGTCAACCTGAGTTCAGCTGCATTTGGAGCAAGAGGATGTTGGTTCAAGTCCTGTTCTCTGTTGACTTTGGGCTAACCAGTTACCCTTTCTGGTCTCAGTTCCCTTAGCTTTTATAATTTTCTCTCTCCCTGGGCATTATTCTTAGACTTATTCTTCAGCCTTACATTACCTTCAACGTCCCTCCTCCAACTCCAGGACTTCCCCAGGTCATTATTTGTGCTCTGGCTACACCAGAAGTTCTTAACCCTGGGTCTGTCAACTTGTTTTTGAAATCAGTGTGATAATGATTCAATATAATTGTGGGCCATGGCCTGTTTTTTAAATTCTTTGGTTTTTTTGTTTTATGTACTTTAAAACATTACTCTGAGATGGGGTTTGTAGTATCGGGGAGTTCTAGTTCACAAAAGTAAAGAACCTCTGGGTTCCAGTCTTCATCCCCAATCTTGAACTCTTGGGGCCCAGTGTTCAATTTTACACTATTCACCGCTACCCTCTTTTCTTGAACTCCTTGTCCTCTAGTGTATTGTGCCTTGCCAAACCACAACTCTGGATTACTCGCACTATTTACCTGAGCTACTGCAAAATAGCAGTAGAAACAAAGGGTACCTGGGCGGCCTGAAGTCTGAAGGATCTGGGTTCAGATCCAGCCTCAGACCCTGGGCAAGTCACTTAACTGTTTGCCTTGCCCTTGTCTTTCTCTCTTAGAGTTGTTACTAAGACAGTAAGGATTAAGAAAAAAAATTAGAAACAAATCTTTTTTCAATTCTTTCCCTACTCTAATCCAGCCTCTTCACAGTTGGCAAAGTGATCTTTCTAAAGCATAAGCCTGACTAGCACTTGCCCCTGCCTCTTTCAAGTCTATAATAAACTCCAGTGACCTCATCACCTCTAGGGTCAGATATAAACTTGGCATTTTAAAGCCCAGTCTTCCATGTTCCTCCCCTCCATGCCCTCTGGTGCAGCCATTTAGGCGTACTTGCTGTTCCAAACACAGGATGCTCCATCTCCCACTTGCCCCATGCCAGGTGCCAGCCCTTCTCCCTGCCTCAGACAATCCCGGCTCAGCTCTAGGGATGTCTTTCACAGGAGGTGTTTCCCAGTCCATCCAGCAGCCACTGCTTTTCCCTCTGAGGGAGGATATTTTCCATCTACCTGGTTCGTAGCTTGTATGGTGTTTATCTCCATGACTCCTTATCTGAATATAACTTTCTTGAGGTTAGGTATTGGTTTCGCTCTGTGTATGGTGCATCCCAGTGCCTGGCATGTTGGCAGTGCTTAATAAATACTTGCTTCATGAAAATGATTAGATAAACTAGCCTCGAGGTACCTTCTACCCCTAAATCCACGGTGTCGAGGCCTCTGTTGAACCCACATCTCTTTGCCTTGGCGACCTGTTCTTTAACTTTTATACCACATTGACTCTTGGAAACTAGACTATATCTTTCCAACGTAGACGGTAGTAATTTTAAACTCGAAGGAAATGAAGATTCAGGTACAGAATAGAGAACATTCAGGAAACATGACTCAGGAAACTGTGTTGCTTCCTTAGTTCTTCCATAATGACACCCCAGAATTTGAAATGCATATTAGTCTGTCAGAGGGGCATGGAAATAGTAAAGCAGTTTATATTTTGACAATAAGCCGGAGTTCTTTGATCTTTCTCCCCTTTAAGCCTTATTTTTCATATTAGTCAAGTTAAACACCAATCAAAATTTTGGTGGCTTGATTTAGGGGAGCAATAAGTGTGGTACAGAAAAAAATATTATATTTGGAGTCAAAAGGATCTGTATTCAAGTCCCAGTTCTCCGTAATAGGCATAATCTTTGGGCATCAGTGACTTATTCAGTCTTTCTGATCCTTCATTTGTGTATCCATAAAATGAGAATAATCCTGTTTTTATATTTCTTATTTCAAGGGGTTGTTATGAGAACCAAATGAGATGATGACGTGAAAGTATGCCAAAAGGACACTTGTAATTTTCAGTTAAGTAAGTAAAGATGTTAATCCCAGGGACCTAAAAGATCAAAGAACAGGAAAATATATACAGAAAAGTTTTTTCACCAAAAAAGGGCACAAACATATGATGAAAATGTTTTAATAAAATTTCATTTCATTTCATTTTGGTTATGTTTTAAACTGCTGGTAAAAATCCTTAGGTTTTAGTACATAATGAATTGCACTTAACACAACAAATGTTTTTCTCTCCTTAGTTAAACAAGTACCTGTTAAGGCTTATTCTCTGTGGCTGGCTTGAGTTGGGATGGGTTACCGCAAGGAGGAAGCTGCCTTGTGTTAGGGTGGTAGAGAGGCAGCCCATGTTCCTATTAACATCAGCCACAGCACCCCAAAACAGGAAGGCAGTGCAGATGCCTGAGGTGTTACAAGGGCTGCAGTCCAGGAACAAGTAGGAGATGTGAGCATCAAAGGAGTAACTGAAGGCAACTTGATTCTCCCACTGGAGTTTGGATAAAATGTGTTTTCAGAAGATCTTAATGATTAAAATCAAGTACCTTCAAAACAAGATGTGCAATGGAAGTTTAAATGGTTCTTCATGGAATGTGGGGTAGACCCAATTTGTGACTGCTCCCTCAGGGTTAGCAGAGCTCCATCCACATTATCTGGGAGGCAGGTTGGCAGAAGTCTCTCATCCACATGTATCCAATAAACATGAGTGGGGTGAAGATAGCCCCTGCACCTTGGTCAAGCCAGTTAATATAGAATCCTGGCTCCAAGTGGGGCAGAGGGGGCAGTTAGGTTCCAAGAGTAAATCCTTTAACTCTGGATAAAAAATGGTAGGCCTGGGGGAAAACAGGTGGAGTAACAAACCCTATTGTTAATAATGAGTGTTTTTTGACTTTGATGGATTTTTAAAAAATTGTTGATAGAATTTAAGAAAAACAGCTTTTTAAGGAAGAGTTTGTTTTCATTATAGACCCTTACTGCTCTGTAAGAAAAGACTAGCACATTCTTTCATAAGTCTGCCCATCCAAATAACTTTTGAGTTTCTTTCTTTGCCTTTTCTTTTGCTCTGTGATTTCATTGTTTGAGGCAGTTCCAGGGAGAAAATTCCTCTAGTAGTGCTGGTCTGCACCTTCTTAATTACTTGAGAGTCTTGGTCACACACAGCTAGTCCAAAGCCAGCTCTATTCACTTTGCCAGGCAGCTGCTCTCTTGCTTGTTTTCTACATCCCAACGCGTATTTTACCTTTGAGAAAATGTTTAATCTTGCCTATATTTGATGGATAAGACTTATGAAGCGATTCATCTCTATCAGTTAAGATCTCTTTACATACAGGTAGAAACTTTCAAAATTATACAAAGAACCAGTAAGAACATTGACAAATTTTGGACAAAATAAGGAACGGGGAAAAAAAGTTCGACTCACAATATGAAATTCTGAAAAGTTGCTGAATGGGTGCAAGATTCTCTACTGGCTATGTAAATATTCGCCACTGAATGGAAAAAATGAGTTTGAAATGGAAAAATAAGTCTTTTACAAAATTAAGTACCATATAAAAATGAAGGTGGTTTCTTCCTATATATCATCAGTGGGAAAGGCACCAGGGTCTCCTCTCCCTCCGTACATCTATACATCTTTATAATTTATAGGACTAGAGAAGAAAAGAAAGAACTGAGAATGAGTCTTGTAAACTCTGCCTCATGAAATGCATAGACTTAGATAGAGTTTTAAAAATTTTGCTGTCAGAAATAGGGGCTTTCCTTATATTTCAGGGCTGACCAGCTTGTTCGTCTTCGGCTGGATACCTGTTCTGTAGTTCTGTAGGCCGCTAGAGAGAGAAGATGAGCAATGTAGGTTCAGACATCAGAAACTGTACAGAAAGGAAGCCTTGGGGAAAGCCCAATGCAAGGCATCCTTCAGGACAGTGATCAAGGGAAATCATCCCCTTAGAGAAAGGGAAATGCCAAAGGATGAAGAGGCCAGTTTCTTTTAGCTCAGCAGCTGGCAGATCTCTTTGTGGACGCAGCAAAGGAAATCCACGTAAGATGCTCCTCCGTAAAGACCTTTGTCTTCCACAAGGAACTGTCGGAAAGCTATCTCTGGCTGCTCTCGCTGCTTCACGATCGTAAGCTGGAAAAAGAAATGTCCTGTCATCAGAGGGCTTGGGCACATTGTAAGCTCAAAAATAGCCCCCCCTCCCGGAAATGGTGATTAGAGTTTCAAAAATGGTAAACCTGATGATTTAAAGGGAACTGGGGAACATGCTGGCTTAATTTTATTGCCATGCATGCAGGAGAGACGGAAAGGCCTAATTGCCTGTGACGCCTAGAAAACAGGTGAGCCTGTAGAGGTGGAAACCATTACACTAGAATTTCACCTTGCTGGACATGTTCTTCCTACCCCATTTTCATGGCTCAACTCTTGTTTCTTTTTTCTTTCCTGTTCCAACCTGTGCTTTTCTTTCCAAACCTGAGATCTTACTATTCTAACAAGATGAAATCAAATAGGAAGGAAATGTCTTTATGTTTTCTATTATATCTTAATTTTTGAATTCCATTTTTTTGGTCATTTATTAATTTTTTAACATTCTGAATTCCAAATTCTCTCTATCTCTTGAGCCCCTCTCTCACCTACTGAGAAAGCAAGCAGTTTGATATCTATCACACATCTGAAGTCATGGAAAACTTATTTCTATATTTGCCACGTTGCCAAAAAAAAGAAAAAAAAACAATTGAAGTGAAAAAATTGTGCAGATTGCACTCAAGAGCTCATCGCTTCTTTCTCTGGAGTTGGATGGTATTTTTCATCACAGGTGTGGATTTGTCTTGGTTCACTGTATCTCATCAGAATAGCCAAGTCTCTTACAGTTTATTCATCATTAGAATATTGCTCGGGATCTGCTCCCTCTATTCCTTTCTCATCAAACTCGAGCTGCTGGTCCTGCTTCTACCATAAATAGGGGAGGGGGCACTGGTGGTGGAGTTGGGGATTGCTCCAACTGGAGAATGTTTTGGTCGGACCACTTCACAGCACCAACAGTGCAATCCTCTGTTTCTGCCTTTCCTCTGGCATTTGTCAGTTTCCTTTTCTGTCAGATAGCCATTCTGATACATGAGATGTTACCTCAGAGTTGTTTTAATTTACATTACTCGATTAGTGATTTGGCACATTTTCCCATATGACCTGATAGCTTTGAGTTCTAAGAACCACCTGTTTATATCCTTTGGCCATTCAACAATTGGGGAATGGCTTTTATTTTTTTATCATTTGGGCTCAGTCTCATATATATATATATATATATATACACGTGTGTGTGTGTGTGTGTGTGTGTGTGTGTGTGTGTGTGTGTATGAGAAATTGAACCTTTATCAAGCTGTAAAAAATTTTCCCCTAGTTTCTTGCTTTCGTTCAAATTTTTTGCTGCAGTGGTTTTGCTTGTGCAAAACTTTTTTAATTTCATGTAATCAAAATTAACCATTTTACCTCCTGTGATCCTCTTATCTCTTGTTTGGTCATAAATTCTTCCCTTATCCATAGATCTGACAGGTAAATCTTTCCATACTTCCCTAATTTGCTTATGATAACACTTTTCTGTCTAAACTGTGTACCCATTTTGACCTTTTCGTGACATATGGTATGAGATGTTGGGCTATGTTTAGTCTCTGCTAGACTGTTTTCCAGTTTTCCAAGCAGTTTTGGTCAGAGTGATTTTGTTAGTGATTTCTAGTGATTCTAAAGGCTTTGAACATTTACCATGTGCCAAGTATTAAGTGCTTTACAAATATATCATTTGATTTGTGAGGTAGGTGCTGTTGCCCTTATCTTACAGGTGAGGAAACTGAGGTTAAGTGATTGCAACCCCCCCCCCCCCCCCCAATCACAAGTAGTAAGTGCCTACGGTCAAACTTAAATTTAGATCTTCTTGCCTGCAGACCTAGCCCTCTAGTCATTGCCCCATCAAGCTGCCCCTGAATTTGGTTTAATCAGCTACCCAAGGACAAGATGGGGAAGAAAGGGCTTGATGGCATTTTCTCTAACCCCCCCTCCAAAACCTCAAAGCTTTTTTTTTTTTTTTTAAACCCTCACCTTCCGTCTTGGAGTCAATACTGTGTATTGGCTCCAAGGCAGAAGAGTGGTAAGGGCTAGGCAATGGGGGTCAAGTGACTTGCCCAGGGTCACACAGCTGAGAAGTGGCCGAGGCCAGATTTGAACCTAGAACCTCCCGTCTCTAGGCCTGACTCTCATTCCACTGAGCTACCCAGCTGCCCCCAACCTCAAAGCTTTTAATTAGCTGGGGGGTTGATAGAAGCCAAATGTGATATGGAGAGCAATGGAGCTCATGTACTGTTAGCTCCCCTTAATAAGAAGGTGACCATTCCACCACAAACACCTGAAAAATGAATGTTGTAACATTACAAAGAACAAGTCTGGCCCTGAGGAAGAGACAGAACAGGACTTGTACAGGTGCAGGAAGGTGGTGGTACTTGAGTATGGAATATTGTATATAATATATTTTCCCACTATTTGTTGGTTTTGTTGAATTTTTAATAATCCCCCCCTTATTTAAAAAAGTATTTGTTACAAGAAGTGTCTCTCCGAGAGGGGAAGGAGGAGGAACATGGGGGAAAATATCAAGAAAAATCAGTTTAAAAATACATTTGGTATCTAGAGCAATGGAAGGGACAGTTCAGCTCTACTGTTTGGTACTACATTTGAGGAAACTGACAAACAGGAGTCACCAGGGTACTGGGACACTTAAAAGTGTGGATCCACTGAAAAACAATGTCCTTGTGTTCTAAAGAAGTCAGAGTGGGCACTGCAGGAAGGGAGAGAAGGCCTGAGCCTTGGTGGCTCGATTTATGGAAAAGTCTTTCTTTTTTAGATGTGTTAACTTTGTCAGTTTGTTCCAAGACCATGATGGAGAACTTCATGTACTTAATGGTACTACAATCTCTCTTCTGTTTGCACTTAGGTGATGACAGGTAGGTAGCTGGAGAGACTTGGAGAGGTGTTGTTTTTTTTTTTTAAATTATAAATAATGGCTTCTTCCAAAGACCACATTCTAAAAGTGCAGGAGCTATGTTAAATCCCCATAATTCCTCTCCCATTTTCTCACAGTGGAGAAAACAACCAGAAACCAATAAAAAACGAATATTGCAGAGTTACAAAGAACAAACCTGGCCAGGTAGAGTTAGAAGACGCTTTTGCAGAGGAAGAGATTGCAGTCCCCCAGTGTAGAACACTACAAATATTGTCAGGTTTTTTGGTGTTTTGATTGGTTTGCTGATTAGTAAACTTTTGCTCAAAAGTTATACTTAAAGAATGAGGAAATCTGATCACTTACTTTCATCGAATATGGCTTCTTCTGTTGGATGTTACTCATGATCAGTCTGAGTTTCTGAGAGTATGGACTCCCCACCTCAGGCAGTGATGTCTACATGGAGAGAATTCAAATTTAAGGATCAAGTGAGCCTACTTGAAAGGATTGTGTCTCTTCCTAGTTGGTAGTGAAACAGATGGATTAGACTTCTGAAATGGATAATTAAATTGTTGTTCATTTTAATTAAAACTGTATTCCTATCTGCCACTCTTATTCTCCATGGAAATGGACAATTATCTGTTGGGGGAAAAACCTAAATATAATGATCTCTAGCTTCCTTCAAGACTGCTGGGAAATGCTTTGAGAGGTTGGTGTGCCAGGTTGACATCAATCACAGTAAGGCATTTAAAGGGGATGGTAGCTAGGGAGTCCTAGCTAGCTAGTCTAGGTGGGATGGAAGGGGATGTATGATTTCAGGAGGCATGTGTGTGTGTGTGGGGGGCATTACCAATGTAGACGGGCAAACTGTTTTGCAGCTTGTAGTCTTAAGAACTTCCTTAGGTCAATAAGAAGAGTCTGGTCTGGGTTCAGAACTTGAACCTAGGCCCTCCTGACTCTGAGGCCAAATCTTTAGCCATTCCATACTGTGAGGCTCCCACTTCTGCCCCCACCCCACTTCAATAATGTCAGACTTGGCAAAGGCCTTAGCCTAACTATTGCAATCTATTTCTTACACAGAACTATGGGTGATACTGGTTTTTCCTTTCTGTAATCCATAGATGGGTGCTAAATAGAGAACATTGAAAGGGCTTTTATTTTGAATTCACCTGACCCTTCTCCCCCCCATAACCATACCCCAAAGGAAAAAGAAACTCACTACGTCTGTGTTGATATGTGTAAAGGAGGGCACGTTAAATATTCCTTGAATCAGCTCTGGTGGCGTGCTTCCTCCCAGCCAGAGGAACATCCTGAGCCCGTTAGCCAGTAAGAAGACTCCTCCTTCAGAAAGACGTTCCTCAGAGCAGCGAATAGCAGCTGGGAGAGTTTCACTCTTGATATCCATGGTGTGCTGTGGAGATAAAGCAGTCTTGGAGCAATGGCTCTTCAAATTTTTGGACTCCAACCCCCTTTATACAATTAAAAATGATTGAAGCCCCCTATCAAAAAGCTTTTATTTTTATCAGTCTATATTTGCTGCTTCAAAATGTCTTAGTGTTATTGTGAAACTAGTTGGACCTTGGAAGTCCTCAGAAAGCATCTCAGGGACCCCCAGGAGAAGCCTGGACCACCCTTTGAGAACCAATGATCCAAAAGATATTTGAGCGTAACCAGCTTTATTTCCTCATGAAATAGTGAGCTCACCTATCCTTGGAAGTAGTCAGGCTAGATGACTTTGGCTTGAACCCATGATCCAACCCTTCAAATCCAAAATTCTAGGGTTGTGAATGAATCTCTCCTTCAGTCATTCTTGGTTGAACCCACCTAGGCCAAATCCTCCAAGTCTGAATATTACTCAAGTGCCTTACTATGGTTTTAGTTATTATACTTATCCCAAGATCAAGTACAATCTCGTTTCAAGGGCAGCGCTCTCTCGTTGGGCCTTGAATGACCCTTCAGGGTGTTTGTCTTATAGAGGCAGATTTCCTGCCTGTTCTGTGGTCTTTGCACCCACATGGTGACAAATATCCATCACTCACTTTTGCATGTTTGTAATTACGGATATAATGCAGTTGTTATCTCCTGAACAATTGAACTGGACTTCTTCAGGCCGTCTGTGGAATTTTAAACCTAATGGAAAGCTGCTTTCAAAGCCCGATCATCCAGGAGCCACCTCCTACAGCAGACGTTTCCTGATATCTTCCTGTTATTATTAGAACTGTCTCATCCTTGAAATGCCTTTGAATAACTTTGTATTTCCTTTTTTGTGTACATTTGTGTCCCCCTTTGCTGCCCTAAGAAAATGTGAGCTCCTTGGTTAAGCACAGGGCTTATTTGGGGCTTTGTCTCTGTGCCTAGCACAGAGTAGATGCTTAATGAATATTTGTTCAATTAAGCTGTGTACTTAATTGGTTGAGGAGTTTTGACTCAGTGAAGGAAATTATAGGAACCCCATGGAATTATTATTGAAGAAAATTAAATCCCAAATATCCCCCATCGCCCTGCTTCCTTATCCCCCATCCCTCAACTTTGGTGAACACATCATCATACCCATGCCTCTCTCTAAATCCCAGAACGTGCTTGGAAGGGCCCGCGACCCCGACTTCCTTATTTTGGGGCACGCAACTCGGAAGTGCACTATGGAAAGAGCAGACACCGCCGTTCCTTTCTGCCGGTGCTGCATACTCACTATTGGTATAAGCTGTGGGTAGAAAAAGAGCTGAGTGTCTGCCACAGCCATCGCCATGACCAGCTGCCGCTGGTATGCTCGTTCATCCATGGAGATCTCTGGTCTGCTCAGTAGCACACAATTTTTTAGCAGACTGTTCATGTACACTGGCAACACCTTCATGGCATCAGGCAGGATGAGCTGAAAAGAGAAGGGCATTGTCGGACGGCCTTTCCTGACCTTGCAAAAGGCAGCGAGGTGATGCAGTGCTTAGAGTGCTGGGCATGAAGTAGGGAAGACTCGTTTTCTTGAGTTCAAATCTGGTCTATGGCCTTACCACCCTGAATACCCCCGATCTCATCTGAGTTCAAATCTGTCCTCAGAGGCACGTTTTCTGTAAAATGAGCTGGAGAAGGAAATGGCAAACCACTAGTGTCTTTGCCAAGAAAACCCCGAATGACATGACTGAAAACAACTGAGCAATAATGATTGGACCTTAGGATCCATAGAACACATATAACATATAACATATAATCCATATAACACTGAAAAATGATGGAGTTGGACCTGATGGCTTCTTAAGGCCTCTTCCAGTGCTGAACTTTGTACTCTCTAATGCCCTTATCCTCTCAAGCCAAATGCATTGTGGAGTCTCTGCTATTCATTCTAGGCTCCTAGCTTTGCTCTGGGTTTGGGAAGCGTTAACTATTGTCTAGTTCTTAACCCGTGATAGAAATTTTGGCCAACAGAAACCCAAACGTTTATTTTACCTCATAGGCAGATCTAAAGATAAAATAGGACAGAAGGGAGGAAAACACTTATTAAGAACCTATTGGGTGCCAGGCCCTGTACTAAGTGCTTTATAATTTTTTCTCATTTAATCCGTATAACCTCTCAGGAGGTAGATGCTATTATTATCCCCATTTTATAATTGAGGAAACTGAGGCAAACAGGGCTAAGTGAGTTGCTCAAGGTCACACAGCTAGTATCTGAGGTCAGATTTGAACACTTGTTTTTGATGCCAGATGCTACTTTATTTGCTGTCCCACCTTGCTGCTTAGGGGTCATGGAGTCCCTTTTCTGGAAGCAAAGGATTATCTGGTTCAGATGTGGGAACTGGGAAATAAATCTGTTAGAACAAAAGTATGGAGTTTTAGACAACATATTGAGTTTACCTAACACTCAGACACAGTGGTGAATGAGCAAGGTCAAAAGGATATCGTTTCTTTCTGGGAAAGCAGTATATTCTGGGTTTGAAAAGAGAAGCAGTGAATCAATAATATCACTGCTGGGTCACAAGGAGATCAGAGATAAAGGAAAAGGACCTGCCAGTACCAAAATATTTTTAGCATCTCTCTTTTTAGTGGAAAAGAATTAGAAAATGAGGGCTTGTTCATCATTTGGGGAATGGACGAATAAGTCATAGTATATGGTTGTAATGGAATACTATTGTACCATAAAAAATAATCAATGGGTTAAGTTCAGAAAAACCTGGAGAGACTTATATGAACTGATGCAAAGTGAAGTGAGCAGAACCAGAAGAACAGTGTATACAGTAACAGAAATATTATAGAATGATCAATTGTGAAGGACTAAATAAGCCATTAGCAGCAAAGCTAGTCTCCAAGGTAAACCATGAGGGACTCATAATGAAAATGCCATCTATAACCAAAGAAGGAACTGTTGGAGTCTGAGTGCGGATCAGAGCATGCCATCTTCTACTTTATTTCCTTTGTGAGATTTCTATTGTGCATGTGATTTGTGTCTTCTATCACGATATGAGCAATGTGGAAATATGTTTTGCATGAAAGCACTGGTATTACCTATACCAGACAATTTACTGCCTCAGGGAACTGGAGTGGAAAGGAGGGAGAGAGAAAATCTGAATCCTAAAATGTCAGAAAACAATTGTCAAAAATTGTTTCTACATGTAACTGAAAAATAAAAATAAAAAAGGATAACCAAGTCTCTGCAAAAGGGAGTTGGAGGGTGGGGGGAGAGGGAAAGTGACTTGTTGGGAAGTCTTGCCCATGGGTAGAGCAAGTCCTCTGGGCACTCTCAGTATTTTCTTGGGCAGATGCCCACTGAACCTGTCATGCTCACCAGCACCATTTGGTGGGTTATATGTTTTGTGAAACTCAGGTCTGTGATGTAAACTCTAAAGACATGTCTCAGACACTGAAACCTCCCCTCCTACACCTCTGTTTTGGGTTATGTAAGGCTAAGTGCTTTATGGGTGATTGGACAGACAAATGTTCAGCCTCTCTGAACCCAGAGTGGAAGGGGGCCTCCTCACCTGGCTCACAGCTGAGGGATTGGCACAGTTCTTGCGGTAACATGCCAACATGTGAGCAGTCTGATGCACCAGGATGTCCCGGACTGTCTTCAAGGGCTGCGTGAGAACCGCTGAGAAGGCTACAAATAAAGCAAAGGATGGTAGCTTTTGAGAAGAAATCTCAACAGCAGAGACAACACCCCAGAGCATTTAGACTTAGTTTGCCCAGCTTGAGGGAAAAGGACCAGCATTCTGTAATCCCTGAACTGAAAAAGACTGATTTTACACTCTTCTTCTTCCTTCCTCATGCTCATTTCCTTGAGAGGAGAGGTGATGAGGGAGCCCTGGACCTGGTAACTGGAGCCCTGAATTGTCCCAAATTGTTAACAATAACAAAAAGCCAGGGATGGTAGAAGATGAAATTACAATTTTTAACTATAATGATGGAGATACGATGGACACCTGAGCTCCAGCTCTACCCAACTCCTCATCCAGTGCCTCCTGGTGGTATCTGGCAACCTTGGGCTTTGGAAGATAGCGCTTTGGAAGCACTGGTTCTGATGGGTTCTCGAGCTAGAAAGGGGCCTGAGGACTACATATTCTGTCTCAGATCTAGACTACCGAACTCTGAAGTGGCTTAATGCCCTTTCTCTGACAATGGGGGAACCTGAGGCCCCAAAAGGTTAGGTCACTTGCTCAGGGTTTTATGGCTTTTAAGCATCTGAGAGAAGTCTAAGAGTCAAGTCTTCCTGACTCAAGCCCCATGCTGTAGCCTAGGCAGCTCTCAAAGCAGGGCCTCCTACCAGTTCAAAGGATCATAGATTTTAGAGGTAGGACCCCTAGAGGCAATCCAACCTCCTCATTTTATTATTCATTTATTTTTTAGACCTTTATCTTCTAACTTCGTGTCAGTTCTAGGGCAGAAGAACAGCAAGGGGCTAGGCAACTGCAGTTAAGTGACTTGCCAAGGGTCACATAGTTAGGAAGTGTCTGAGGCCAGATTTGAACCTAAGTCCTCCTGATTCCAGGCCTGGCACCCTATCCACCCGACTACCTAGTTCTCCCTAAGCCCCCTTTAGAGAACAAGGCACAGAGAGGACCAGTGATTTGTCCACGGTCACAGCTGCTAAGCAAATGAAGTGGGATTTGACTCCAAGCCAGATAGCTTCTAACGCCCTTTCACTCTTGGGCTGCCTTTCCAATGACTTCATTATTATATATATTTTTTCAATACGAAGAAACTTGTGGATGGACAGTCTAAGAAAGGAGACTGGGGAAGGAAAATCCCCAATCAGGCAATGAGAAAGAAAGGGGAGGTCCCATGCTCTGTAGGCCCACTGGCCAGGGCAGCTGTTTATATGCCACCCAGTGCCATGGAAGGCCCAGATCCATCCGCCTCCACTGAGACAGGCTGGTCCCTTTTAACTTGGAGAGCATTCACACCCAAGTGTAATCTCAGAAAAAAAAAGGTATCTTTCAAACACTCATACCGCCTGAGCCCTGGTGTTCCCCTTGGGGGAGATAGGTTTTACCTGATTTGGCAAAGAAGTTGATGAGGGCATCCGTCTCACAGCTCTTATAAAGGTCAGCTAACTGGCTGCTGCAGTTCAGGCCAATGTTATGAATCCTTAGTCTCCTCTGGCCACTGATGGTTGTGTAAAGCACTGCACACTGTGTTAAGGGAAAAGCCACAGTCTTAACTGGGTAGTCCACACTTCGTTCCCTCCCTCCCTCCCTCCCTCC
>NC_058135.1:11523200-11589395 GCF_016433145.1 Gracilinanus agilis | reverse complement strand
CAATTTTCTCTTTGTCCCCTCAGAGCTTTATACAACGCTTAGTACATAGCAAGTGCTTACTAAACACTATTCAATTCTTTTTTTTTTTTTTTTAAACCCTTAACTTCTGTGTATTAGTTCCTTGGTGGAAGATTGGTAAGGGTAGGCAATGGGGGTCAAGTGACTTGCCCAGGGTCACACAGCTGGGAAATGTCTGAGGCCGGATTTGAACCTAGGACCTCCTGTCTCTAGACCTGGCTCTCACTCTACTGAGCTACCCAGCTGCCCCCCCCCTTTTTTTTTTCTTTTTTTTTTTAACCCTAACCTTCCGTCTTGGAGTCAATACTGTGTATTGGCTCCAAGGCAGAAGAGTGGTAAGGGTGGGCAATGGGGGTCAAGTGACTTGCCCAGGGTCACATAGCTGGGAAGTGTCTGAGGCTGGATTTGAACCTAGGAACTCCCGTCTCTAGGCTTAGCTCTCAAGCCACTGAGCTACCCAGCTACCCCCTAACACTATTCAATTCTATTCCAGGCCCATCAAAAGTATGCCTTTGTAAGGCTGGGCTCACAGAGTACCTAGGTTTGCTTGGCATCCTTTATTCCGAACTCAGAGTTTTATTACACCAGCTGAATGACTGCCTAACAGTTTATATTTATTTTTATACAGACAGTGTTAGAAAGGATTAACTCGTCCTAGAGGAAAAGCAATTAGCAAATTATTTACTTTCTGTTAAAAAAAAAAAGACCTCATGGTTTATATTTGTTTTGTATAAATAATGTTAGAAAGAATCAACTTCCTGAAATGAGGGAAGAACAGTTAGAAAATTGTTTACTTGCAGTTAAGCTTTGTGGATTTAGCATCTCTGGGGAGCTACTCCTTCCTCACTCAATCTCTTAGAATTTCCATTTTCCTCTAAGACTAAGATCAGGGGCCACCTTCTACTAGAAGCTTTTTCTAATTCTCTTAATGGTGTCTCCCACCTCAAATGATTACTTGTATATTTCTGTGTTGTAATGGGAGTGTGTAGGAGCCAACATGTTTGGGCTCACAAAAGCCGATTGTGAAATGTGTGAGCATTTACCCCCATCAGAATTGGTGAGCACTATAAATCAGAATATCATCCTTTTGCTGATTACCGAGACTTAGGACAGTCACAGAGAAACTGTCAATAATGCAAAATTAAACTTCAAAGTATATTGTGCACACATCCTCCCCTCCCAAAAGCAGGTTGTTAAAACCTTTACCAACATCTCTCTAGTTGTAGAGAATGTAAATTCTTGAGTTTAGGGGCTGCTTTCTTTTTTAGTCTGTAACCCTAGTCACAGAAGGCATTTCATAAATAGTTGTTGAATGGAATTTAGTTGAATAAACTCAGCTGATAGAAGTCCTTCGGCTTCTACTAAAAAGGAGATCCTATTTCTATGCTTAGCATAGCCTGCTGTACACAGTAGGGCCAATATAAGTGTTTATTCCCTTCACTTCCCCTTGTTCCCTTACTTTGAAGAAGGCGGTCAGCCTGTGAAATGTTGGAGTGAATATGAGAGAACCACATTTAGGAAAGACTTGCATCCATCAGAGAAGCAATTTAATTAAGCACCTATCGTATTCCATGTTCTCAGAGTTCCCCCATAGGAAGCAGCGGGGAGCTTCTGGGAAGGAAATATCCCATGAAGGGGGAAAAGCCAGAGTTTGGCCTTAAAAGTCGGTGCCATATAAATTTAATAAAATGGATGCTCCTGGGAGAGGGGGGAGGTAGAGAATGGGAAGAGTGGTGATCGAAAACCCAAAGATATCAGTACAATGGTTTTCTCCCCCACCCTCCCCACCCCCATTTAAAGACAGTAAATTACCAGTAGAATCAAAGCTTTAAAGGGTAGAGATCATTTCAGCCTCATCTTTGTATCCCTGAGTGCCTGGCACAATACCTGCCACGTGGCAGATGCTTAATAAGTGCTCATTGAATGAATGAATGAATGAATCCAGGGATGGGCCTGAATGAATGACTTGACACTAGACCATCTCTTCAAATACTCCTACTCAGAAGTATCTGCAGAGTTCTGAAGCAACTGATTGCCACACTTTCCTGACTTGGGCCAGCTGGGGTCTGGAAACTATTAGCAACCAGACTGTCAGCAGTCGAATCTTTCTGGGTTCTGTTTTTGACCACAAAATAAAACTCACTTTCAGCCTGGATTTCACCCCAGAAGTTTGTGAGGCTACACAGAGAACAGAACCAAAATGATGAATAAGGCCTCGTACTGGTGCCTTTGATTTGGCATGTTTTACACCAGACACAGCAGAGCAATTAAATGATGTCAATAATTGCCCTCCATCTTTCTACAGAATGAAAGCCTTCCTTATGGATCTCCAAGTTTTGTAAATCAGTTCTTCTAAAGAAGCCACATAGAAAATATTACAGGCTGCATTTCAGACCAAAATCCAATTCAACAAACATGTATTAAACACTCGCTGGGGTATGTGAGAACAGTCTCCTGGGCCTCAGTTTGCTCATCTGTAAAATGAGCCTTCCAACCCTGTGATCCTGACAAATAGCCTGTCAGTAGGGATCTTAGACAGAAGCATGAAGCCACTTCTCTTAAAAACAACATGGACTTTACCATGACTGTTAAGAACTTTATAAATCATTCCTAAAGATGAATTACTTGATGAGAAATCATAGAAGTGAATAAAAAGGTTATTGTTAATTAATCATAGTACTTGTTGGAGTGACAAGGACAAACAGGAAGAACTGTTCCCTACCACGAGAAGTGAAGGCTTCCTTGTCTAGTTTGTTATTTCCATTATGGTCACTCCTAGGTACCACCACCCACCCGTGCCTTTTCCATCCATCCATCCATCTCCTCCTGCTTCAGAAGAAGACGAATTCCCCAGGAGAGGGAGGGAAAAACAGGGTCTTTCCCAGCTGTCTTTATATTCTTACTGCCTAGCACCCTCACCCTTAAGGCTTAACTATTTCCCATAGTCATTCAGGGTATCAAGGGCTAGTCCAATGAACTTGCCCAGAAAGAGGGATGCAGGGATGCAGGAGATCCACATGAGGACTGAAGGTGTCTAGGGATTGGAACACAAAGTAAACTAGGAAGCAAAAGGAAAGTAGGATGACCAGAACAAAAAGCCTTCCCCTTAATGACAACATTTTACTCTGAATCCTGATGGCAGAAACTTCTGGAAGCTACAGATCCTTTAGGGTCCAAAGGAAAACAGGGAGACATGAAAACTGGTTCTAAATATTAGAAGAGCTGTTCCATAGAAAGGGGATTCAATTTGCCTGCACTGCTGCAGGTTGACTGAAAGCATCCAGTAGGACCAAGGTGAAGTGTGCTTATGGGGATTCCTGAGAACAGGACTTCTGACTGGAATGGCGTTGCTTTAAGAGAAACAGATTCAAATTCTTCTTTGAAAGAAGTGGGATCTCAGTTCCAAGATATCCTCACTGCCCATGGCCACTGCCCTCCAGATCAAGATATCCTTTAGAGATGGAAAGGATCTCAGTGGTTGTCTAATCCACCCCCCATTTTACAGGCAAGGAAACTCAGGCCCAGGGAATGGAAGTGACTTGTCCAAGCTCCAACAGGGAGTGAGATGCAGAGGTGTGGAACTCACAGTCAGCCTCTCACCTGAATGAGGGCACCACTGTCTTCGCTCAGTTTGTCATCATGCTTGAACTCCACTGTCACGGCTTTGTCACAGTCCACGCCGGCCATCTCTACATCTGTGGTATTGTTCATGTAAATAGCACCAAAGAAGTCGGTGGCCCTGAAACCTGAAATCAGAAAACAGGGATCCGTGGCTCAGGGGACCCCAGGCCCCTTCTTTTATCATGCTTTCATCTGCCTTGTGAGCCTCTATCTTGTTGAATGCCCATACTTTCCCCTTTAAGTTAACTTCAGAAAGGAGAGAAAAGAAAACTCCTTCATTTTGGTGTAGGAGACACTCCTGTCACACCCGACAGCTAAATAAACTTAAATTGCATGGAATCGATTTTGCCAAACACAAATCATAGGGACCCCATCTTAGCATCACTCATTTGGAGATTACTTCATCCAACACGCTTCATTTATAGAGGGAGAGACTGGAAGTCAAATCAAGTCCCCCTTCATATCCACATGGTCCCTGCTGGGTCCCTACACCCTCAGATGATCTGGGACCACCCCCTCCCCATTAGGGAGGCTCCGAGATCAATGCATAGGCTGGGCAGCCCGCTCACTTGGGATTCCCACATTTACCTGTGCTGGTGCGGACCCTCATGATAGCATCGAATCCGATCATTTTCTGGACATCATTCCTGAGGTCGTTCAAAAATGTCTGGCTGTCCAAGTGCTTCTGAAAATAACATTCCCAGCAGAGAGTGGAAAAAGCATAAGAAAAGAGACTCCACCAGAAACATACAGATGTTTACCCTGACAATACTCCAGGGAGGTAGGGGTCGCAGTGGACATCATTATTCCCATTTTACAGGTGGGGAAACTAAGAGACAAAGCAATTAGCTTCCATAGACCACAGAATGCTGGGGCTGGAAAGAACCTTAGAGGTCATCTGGCCCAATTGTCTTATTTTACAGAGAAAGAAACGATTACTGCTGAGAATCTAAGCTCCTTAAAGGCAGTGGTTGTTGCTTGTTTTTTCTTTTTCTTTCTTGTGCCTGGCACATACCTTTCTATGGGAAGTATTGAATAGGGTCATAGAGTCAGAGGTGAAAGGGCCCTCAGAAGCCATCTAGTCAAGCCCCCTCATTCTATTGATAAAGAAGTTGAATCCCTCTCCAAAGAGGTGGCCTTCCCCAGGTCACACTGCTGACAAATGTCTGAGGCAAAGTTGCACTGGGGGCCTTCCTGACTCCAGACCCAGCACTCTATCCACTGCCCCACCTTGCTTCGTGTTTCACTCAGATTCTAACTCTGGGCATCTCTGTTTGCTAAGCTACCATCCACACACCTGCAAAAGAGTTTCTGAAATCACACCTGAGCCGTGTTTGTTCCATGTCAACATGTCCCTGAAATAGTCCTGGACTAGCTAAAGAGTATTCAGGCAGCCCCAGCCTCTGCCATTTAGCATTTCACACAAGGAAAGGAAAGAAAAGAAACCTCTTGGGGAAAGTGGGAAAAACTCCCAAGCTGACTGGGCAAAATCCTAGGAGGACTTCTCTGTGCTGATCAGACAAGCAGGAGAGCCTTGCTCAGGGACAGGACACAGACATTGCATTGCCCAAGATGGCCAAGGAAAGATGCCCTTTTAGGCACTCTTCCTAGGATTATTTTTTAACCTTTCATAGAACATTAGAATTAGATAGGACCCAAGAAACCATCTAGTCCAACAGCTTCATTTTTTATAGGTGAGGAAACCAAGGCCTTTCCTCAGAGGTGGGCTGATATGTCTAACAACTGATGCTGGTATGTTTAACAACTGGGCCCCTGAACGATTCAGGGGCTTACATTTTCAGCTTAATCAGCACTTTTAACATTTCCTATTTTACTTTCTTAAGCCTAGGCAACTAACAAAAAATAAATTCATCCCTGATTCGTAGCCTTTGCCAATTTCTAAGGTGTAAATGCTCACACTGAAAATTTATGGACTGTAGGTATATACTGACTTTTGCCTTTTCTTCCCAACTCTAAGCATTCTTTGATATTCACTGTACTGACAACTGTTGGATGTATTAAGTCTCTTAAGTTAACTTTTTATTCTACTGTCTATTTTGTAATTTTCTTTGTCTCATGTATTTGCATGTCCAGAGAATTCATGACCCAATGGCCTAGTACTGGGGCTAAGACTTCTCACTTTTCTAGGCTAATCTGTTCCTAGGATCATCCTCAAGGCCTTTCCAGGATGGGCTTACATTCCCTTGGCATTGCTTCTGAGGATCCAAGATCACCTCCATGTCATGAGACACCAGAGTGGGATCTCATAGAAGAAAATGAGTAATGTGAAGAAGACAATAGAAGTCTCTACTAGGTGTGAATAGGACCTCTGAGGAAGTTTAAAAAACACAAGTCCAAGATGTCATCAGGGAGATGGGGTAGGAAATGAAGATGGGCTGACCACAGGTGAGGGCAAGGGAGGCCCCTTGGACATGTGGAATGTTCTGCTGGTGTTCTCACAGTATCAGTAGAAATGAAGCGAGGCCACCCATCTGTCAAGATGTGCTGTGACAAACTGGCAAGTCAATGGGAGACTTTTTCCAACTGTCCTTTGACCTCCCAGGGTTAGAGATATGTTGGCCAGAAGAGTGCCCAAGTATATGAATGGTGATCTGTATCTTTGGAGCAAATAACCAAAACAATAATGTTGCAGGCCCATTGAGTTTTCTACTGCCCAAAGAGATCTCTAATCTAATTAATTAAATAAAAATGGGATAGCCAATGGCTGTCCTACTAAAGCCAATTTTTAGCTAGCAAATTTGGAGTCAGAAGAGCTGAGCTCAATTCTGCCTCTGCCTCTTACTACCTGTGAGACTTTGGATAAGTCATATGCTTTAGGATTCAAGATTGAGAGCTGGGAGGGGCTGTGAGACATGTAGGCCAATGCCCTAATTTTATAAATGAGGAAACGGGGCCCTAAAAAGACAAAGTAGCTTTCCTGGGGCCACAGAGAGTGCTGACACAGAATTCAAATTCAGGATAGCTGTTTAATCTCAGTCTCTCTGTCTCTCTCTGTCTCTCTCTGTCTCTCTCTGTCTCTTTCTCCCTCCCTCTGTCTCTCCTTATCTGCAGAAGCAGGAAGTTGGTCTTGATAAATGACAAACTCCAGACATCCTTCCGGTCCTAAGTTTATGACTCATGGTCCTAGCTTTGCTTCTCCCCATTCCCCCCCAGACCTGGTAAAAGGAGGTCTGGTTGAGGACACTCTCTGCCAGTGTAGGTCAATGCAAGTTAAAGTCTTAGGTGAGTTAACTGGGGCACTGAGTGAAGTGACTTGTCTAGGGTGTGAAGCCAGTAGCAGTCAGAGGTAGAATTTGAACCCAGGTCATGCCTTCCTGCCTCTGAGGTGACTCTGTCTACTAACTGTCCATGATCCTGATTTTCTTCAGTTAAAGTAAGTAAAGTCTACTTAACTGTAGAGTATACTAAATTCACTATCCATCTTGTTAGTGAACATCATTCCATTAATTCTGTGGCTAAATGAATGCAACATGTGTCAGATACTTTAGGGCTCGGGCACTGAACCCAGAGCCAGAGGACCCTAGTGGGAGATCTAGTTGTATTGCTTCTTATTCATCCCTAGACCCATCCTTCGATTTGCCAAGTAAGGGCTTTGGAGCAGAGGACTCTGGGAATGTCTGTATCTGGTTTCTCCGGTTTGTATTCTGTCCACAAGAGGGCAGAGCCTGCAAAGCTCCAAGAAGCTGAAAACCCAGGTAAAATGAGAGAAGAAGCAGAGAGCATCTGGAGGAGACATCTGGTTGCTGTAGAATTGACTACCTGGAAATTGTTGTATTTATACAGCGTGCCTCCTGTCTGCTGGGTCACCAGGCCCATTGAGGCCACGTCCACGTACTGGTTGGGGAAGAGGAAGAGGTTCACACAGCAGCCGGTGGCCACGCAGTCCTTAGCCAGGGTTTCATAAATGTTGGTCTGGGGCTGGAAGAGTGTCTAAAGGCAGAAATGAAAAAGAAAACTCATGCATCAACAGTTAATTCCCCCTTTGGGAGCCCTGCACAAGACACTCCATCTCCCCAGATCCAAGAGGTTTTCCATGCCTAGAACACACTCACTTCATCTCTGCCTCCTGACTTCCTTCAAGTCCCAGCTCAAATCCCATTTTCTATAGGAAGCTTCTCCCAATCCCCCTTAATCCTGTTGCCTTTCCCCCATCTTTGCTTTCAGTTGACCCTGTGAACAAATAACCCATATTTGTTCACAGATGTTTGAGGTTGCCTCCCCCATTAGACTGGGAAGTCCAGGAGAGCTGGGACTGATCAGCTCTCTAACAGGAGAATCCAGAATCCCAGGATTTGGGGAGCCAACTAAGAGGTCACAGTGATCCTCTGGCTCTGCCTGTCTTTCTAGTCCTGGCCTCCAAGGGAAATGTAGCTTAATGACTGAACCATTTTTTATCATTTCTGTCCCATTCTCTTTAGGTCCACACCATCCCTACTTTTTCAGATCCACATCATCCCCATTGGTTCAGGTCCACACCTCCTCCATTAGGTCTATACCTTCTCTATTAATTTAGGTCCAACTAATACACTGCTGGTGGAGTTGTGAATTAATCCAACCATTCTGGAGGGCAATTTGGAACTATGTCCAAAGGGCTTTAAAGGACTTCCTACCCTTTGAGCCAGCCATACTACTGCTGGGTTTGTATCCCAAAGAGCTAATAAGGAAAAATACTTGTACAAAAATATTTATAGCCCCACTCTTTGTGGCGGCAAAAAATTGGAAAGTGAGGGGGTGTCCCTCAATTGGGGAATGACTGAATAAATTGTGGTATCTGTTGGTGATGGAATACTATTGTGCTAAAAGGAATAATGAACTGGAGGAATTCCATGTGAACTGGAAAGACCGCCATGAACTGATGCAGAGCAAAAGGAGCAGAGCCAGGAGAATATTATACACAGAGACAGATACACTGTGGCACAATCAAATGTAATGGACTTTTCTACTAGTAGCTATACAATGATTTAGGACAATACCGAGGAACTTATGAGAAAGAACGCTGTCCAGAGATCCAGAGAAAGAACTGTGAGAGCAGAAATGCAGAAGAAAAACAGATGATCGATCACATAGTTCGATGGAGACGTGTTTGGGGATTTTGGCTTTAAATGATCACTCTATTGCAAATAGTAACAATATGGAAATAGGTTCTGAACAATGATACATGTATAACCCAGTGGAATTGCTTGTCAGCTCCGGGAGGGGGAGGGAAGAGAGGTGGGAAAAATCACAAATCATGTAACCATGGAAAAATATTCTAAATAAATAAACAAATTTAAATTAAATTAATTTAGGTCCACACCACCCCCATTAGTGTAAATCTATACCATCTTGATTAGTACATCTATACTATTCTCATTATGCAATCTCTTTCCTCCTTTCTACAATCTAATCCATATAGAAAGTTTTGTGATACTTAGGCTTGTTGTTGTCTATATACAAATGTTTTTATTTTCAAACTTCCTTGCCTTGAGCAATATTCCCTAAAGGGAACAACCATCCATTAAAAAGTATCACCATTCCAACAAAACAAAACAAGAAGTTCTAAAAATATGACAAAATGATAACTGGAAACTGCAGAGATAAATGATTCTAGGTCTAACCAAGGACAGGGAATTCCTTGGGGAGAGAAAGTATCGAGATTCCCAAACATCAGCTAAACCAGAGGGGGTGGTTCAGTGTAGTATGGTGGTGGCCCAGTATCACCCAGGCTGGATATAGTGAGAAATATGAATTAGGCTCAGCTTTCAGGAAAGGCACTGGAAGACCTTCCAAAGTGCTGTAACCTTGTGGCAACCAGATCGTGAGGATTATTTGGACAAAGGCTCTGCTGTGGAGTCAACAGAATTAACACAGTTTATACCAGAGTTCACATGCAATGTTCAGTTAGCTACCTACTGGGGAACAAGGACACCTTTGAGAATATGAGGCTGGGAAGATGGATTCCTTTTTTTCCCCCTCTCTCCAGTTTATGAGGTTTAAAAATGTTCCCAACTCTTCAAAGAATGAAGGAAAAGAACAAATCACAGAAACAATTAATAATTTCATTGAAGACAATGACAATGATGAAACATCTTACCCAAACCTATGGGATGCAGCCAAAGCAGTTCTAAGGGGAAAATTTATATCACTGAGTGCATATATTAACAAATTAGGGAGGGCAGAGGTTAATGAATTGGGCATGCAACTTAAAAAACTAGAACATGAACAAATTAAAAATCCTCAGATGAAAACTAAATTAGAAATACTAAAAATCAAAGGAGAAATTAATAAAATCGAAAGTAAAAGAACTATTGAATTAATAAATAAGACTAGAAGCTGGTATTTTGAAAAAAACAGATAAAATAAACAAAGTACTGGCTAATCTAATTTAAAAAAGGAAAGAAGAAAACCAAATTAATAGTATCAAAGATGAAAAGGGAAACCTCACCTCTAATGAAGAGGAAATTAAGGCAATCATTAAAAACTATTTTGCCCAATTATATGGCAATAAATTTAGCAATCTAGGTGATATGGATGAATATTTGCAAAGATATTAATTGTCTAGATTAACAACAGAAGAAATAGAATACTTAAATAACCCAATATCAGAAAAAGAAATTGAACAGGACATTAAAGAACTCCCTAAGAAAAAATCGCCAGGGCCTAATGGATTCACAAGTGAATTGTATCAACATTCAAAGAACAATTAATCCCAATACTATACAAATTACCTGATATAATAAGCAAAGAAGGAGTCTTACAAAACTCCTTTTATGACACAAATATGGTGCTGATTCCAAAGCTAGGTAGATCAAAAACAGAGAAAGAAAATTACAGACCAATCTCCTTAATGAACATAGATGCAAAAATCTTAAATAGAATACTAGCAAAAAGACTTCAGCAAGTGATAAAGAGGGTTATTTATCATGATCAGGTGGGATTTATACCAGGAATGCAAGGATGGTTCAACATTAGGAAAACCATCCATACAATTGACCATATCAACAAGCAAACCAACAAAAACTACATGATTATCTCAATAGAGGCTGAAAAAGCCTTTGACAAAATACAACACCCATTCCTACTGAAAACACTAGAAAGTATAGGAATAGAAGGTCCTTTCCTAAAAATAATGAACAGTATATATCTAAAACCATCAACAAGCATAATATGCAATGGGGACAAATTAGAAGCCTTTCCAATAAGATCAGGTGTGAAAAAAGGATGCCCATTATCAACTCTATTATTTAACATTGCACTAGAAGCACTAGCAGTAGCAATAAGAGAAGAAAAAGAAATTGAAGGTATTAAAATAGGCAATGAGGAGACTAAGCTATCACTCTTTGCAGATGATATGATGGTCTACTTAAAAAATCCTAGAGAATCAACTAAAAAGCTAGTAGAAATAATCAACAACTTTAGCAAAGTTGCAGGATACAAAATAAATGTACATAAATAATCAGCATTTCTATATATTTCCCACACATTACAACAGCAGGAGGTAGAAAGAGGAACACCATTTAAAATTACCCTAGATAATATAAAATACTTAGGAATCTATCTACCAAAACAAACACAGGAATTATATGGACACAACTACAAAACACTTTCCAAACAATTAAAATTAGATCTAAACAATTAGAAAAACATTGCTCATGGGTAGGATGAGCTAACAAAATAGAAATGACCATTCTACCCAAATTAATTTACTTATTTAGTGCCATACCTATCAAACTGCCAAAAACCTTTTTTACTGAACTAGAAAAACTACAACAAAGTTTATTTGGAAGAACAAAAGGTCAAGAATATCAAGGGAAATAATGAAAAAAAAAGTGAAGGAAGGTGGCTTAGCAGTACCAGATATTAAGCTATACTATAAAGCAGCAGTCATCAAAACAATATGATACTGGTTAAGAGATAGAAGGGAGGATCAGTGGAATAGACTTGGGGTAAGTGATGTCAGCAAAACAGTGTATGATAAACCCAAAGAGCCCAACTTTTGGGACAAAAATCCACTATTTGACAAAAACTGCTAGGAAAATTGGAAAACAATATGGGAGTGATTAGGTTTAGATCAACATCTCACACCCTACACCAAGATAAATTCAGAATGGGTGAAAGACTTGAATATAAAGAAGGAAACTGTAAGTAAATTAGATGAACACAGAATAGTATACTTGTCAGATCTCTGGGAAAGGAAATATTTTAAAACCAAGCAAGAGTTAGAAAAAATTACAAAATGTAAAATAAATAATTTTGATCATATTAAATTAAAAAGGTTTTGTACAAACAAAAACAATGCAACCAAAATCAGAAGGGAAACAACAAACTGGGGAAAAAAATCTTTATAACAAAAAATTCTGATAGAGGTCTAATTACTCAAATATATAAGGAGCTAAATCAATTGTATAAAAAATCAAGCCATTCCCCAATTGATAAATGGGCAAGGGACAGGAATAGGCAATTTTCAGATAAAGAAATTAAAAGTATCAATAAGCATATGAGAAAGTATTCTAAATCTCTAATAATTAGAGAAATGCAAATGAAAACAACTCTGAGGTACCACCTCACATCTAGCAGATTGGCTAAAATGATAGCAGGGGAGAGTAATGAATGTTGGAGGGGATGTGGCAAAATTGGGACATTAATGCACTGCTGGTGGGGTTGTGAACTGATCCAACCATTCTGGATGGTAATTTGGAACTATGCCCAAAGAGTGATAAAAAATGCCTGCCTTTTGATCCAGCCATACTATTGCTGGGATTGTACCCCAAAGAGATCATAGATAAACAGACTTGCACAAAAATATTTATAGCTGTGCTCTTTGTGGTGGCAAAAAACTGGAAAGCAAGGGTATGCCCTTCAATTGGGGAATGGTTGAACAAATTGTGATATATGTTGGTGATGGAATACTATTGTGCTAAAAGGAATAATAAACTGGAGGAATTCCATGTGAACTGGAAAGACCTCCAGGAATTGATGCAGATTGAAAGGAGCAGAGCCAGAACATTGTACACAGAGACTGATACACTGTGGTAAAATCGAATGTAATGGACTTCTGTACCAGCAGCAATGCAATGACCCAGGACAATTCTGAGGGATTTATGGAAAAGAACGCTACCCACATTCAGAGGAAAAACTACAGGAGTGGAAACACAGAAGAAAAACAACTGCTTAAACACTTGGGTTGATGTGGACATGATTGGGGATGTAGACCTGAAAAGACCACACCAATGAAGCTATCAATAATATGTAAATAAGTCTTGACTGACCACACATGTTAAAACCAGTGGAAATGCAAGTTAGCTACGGGGCGGGGGGCGGGTGGGGTTTGAAGGGGTGAAGGGTAAAGTAAAAACATGAATTATGTAACCACAGAAAATTTTTCTAAAAATTAAAAAAAAAAATAAAGAATGAAGGAATGTGGAATTCCAAAAGCTCCTTCAGGGAAAATACCTTTTCTTTGTCTGTGTTGATCAGTTTTCTGTCATCTCGGTTTTTCAGTTTGCCCGGGGCCTCGGCCGTGGGCAGCGATGAGTGGAAGATGTACAGCTTCCCTGGACAGTCTGCTGCCTAGCAAGAGAACAAAGAGCATACCTTCATTACTGAGTATTTGCTTAGAAACCAAGGGTTCATTCTCATGCCCTGCAGTTCTACAAATCTGAGGAGCTCACAGGAGTTTAACCACTATTAATTCTTCACTTCAATTCTATTCAGCAAACATATTGACCCTGTGTAACATGGACAGCACAACACTAGGGACCACAGAAAAGAGATTAGCAATGGGACATCCCTTCCCCACAGGGAGATTGCTCTCTATGAGAAAGAGAATCTGTTTGTGGCTCAAAACATTTCCCCAAAAGGAGGTCTATGGGAACACAGAATCAGAGCCCTAGGATGGGGAAGGGATAAGTCAGATAGACATCATCTACTTCATGCAAAGCTTCAAAGATCTGTATATTCATCTGTGTGTGTGTGTGTGGGGGGGCTCTCCCTGGACAAAGACCACTCATGGCCTCTTCACAACTTGGAATAAGTCCCTTTCAACTCATCTGTGTGACCTTGTGAAATAAAGCACTTAATCTCTTGGTCCCTCAGTTTCTTCATCTATAAAATGGGGTGGGAGGCCAGTGGAGTAGATGGCCTCTGAAGACCCTTTTAGCTCTAGGTCTATGATCATTTGATCTTAGTAGACCGTATTTATTATTAGATAGTTAGGAAAAGAAACCCAACCAACACAATAGGGTTAATGTTCTGCCTAGGAGCTTTTCTGCATTTTGCTAGGCTGGTTCTTGAACACAAGACAGAAAACACTAGACACAGAAGGGCTTTGTTGGTCCCACATTCAATGCCTCTTTAGTTGGGCAGGAATTATTTTGTTGGCACAATCTTCAAAATTCCCCAATGACTTCTCAACCAAAAGGAGGCTTCAGAATAGTGTTGCCTTAGGATTGTTGGGTCTTCATGCTGGATTTCGTATAGTCCAAACCCTTCATTGTAGAGACTGGCAGGTCCCTCAGGTAATACAAAGCAGAAGTAGAATTTGATCTCAGATTGCTTGCCTCCAGTGCTGGTACCCTTCCTACTGTTCTTTAGTAGAACTCAATCCACATTCAAATCCAGCTAGGTGATACAGTGGATAGAGTGCTGGGCCTGGAGTCAGGAAGACCTGAGTTTAAATGTGGCCTTAGACACTTACTAACTGCATGACCTTGGGCAAGTCACTTAACCCCTTTTGCCCCAGCTTTCTCCTCTTGTCAAATGAACTGGAGAAGGACATGGCATCTAGCCTCTTTGCCAAGAAAACCCCAAATGGAGGTCCCAGAGTTGGACATGACTCAATAACAACAATATCCATACAGACTTGGACCCTTTAGTCGGGGTTTAGGATTTCTTGGTGTGGGCACTTTCTCCAGTGGGGCAGAACCCCAACCCTTTAGCCGTAACTACATCTAACTAACTAACTATATCTAAACTTCCACATTTAACCTGATAGAGGCCTTGCTCTAAGGCTTTTCACCGTCCCCGGGTACCAGGGCAGCACCTGGACTGCTCGCCCACTAGCCCTTGCCCCTCCCACCTCTCTCCTTTTCTGAGCAGACACTCCCCGATGAGAGCCCTCATGCCACTTTTGGCTGACCTTGGAAATCTGCTGCAACTGCTGTACTTTCCTACTTGGTTCCACAGAAATAATTCAGTTCAACGAGCATTTATTAAATGTCTACTTTGTGTCAGGCACCGGGCTAGAGAGCCTACAATGAATCAACCTTTACTTCAAAGAAGTTGCATTCTCCTGGGGGAGTGGGGATGCCACATAGAAAAGTAACATATGTATTACAAAGTAATCCAAAGTACGGCCCAAGTCATTTCAGGGGGGGTGCCTAAAAGCTGAGGGGATCAGGATCAGTTTCCCATGGGAGATGGCCCCTGAACTGAGCTTTGAAGGAAGCCAGGAATCCCAAGCATCTCTGAATGATGACACTCAGATATGAAGGATTCTAAAAGCCCACCAGAGGGATTGGCATTTTATTATTATTATTATTATTATTATTATTATTATTATTATTTAAAACCATTACCTTCCATCTTAGATTGATTCTCAGGCAGAAGAGGGGTAAGGGCTAGGCAATGGGGGTGAAGTGACTTGCCCAGGGTCACACAGCTAAGAAGCATCTGAGGCCAAATTTGAACCCAGGACCTCCCATCTCTGTGCCCGGCTCTTAATCCACTGAGCCACCTGGCTGCCCCTTAGGAATTTGTATTTTACCCCAGAGGCAAAAAGGGACCGCTGAAGTTAAGTGACATGTATATTAGAGAAGGAAGGGTCTAGAATGACTCCAAGATGGTGAAGCGGCTAACTGGAAGGAAGATGGTACCCTCACCAGAAATAGGGAAGTTAGAAAGATTATTGTTGGAGACATCCAATAGGCAACTGGAGACCCAGAGCAAGCAGATTAGGAGGAAGACCAGGATAGGATATATTCATCTGTAAATAGTCTGGATAGAGATGACATTTAAATTTATTAGAACTAATGAGTGTATGTATATATGTGAGAAAGACAGAGAGAGGGAGAGAGAGAGAAAGAGAGAGAAAGAAAGAGGGAGGGAGGAGGGACAGAAAAGAGAGAGAGAAAGAGGGAGTGAAGGAGAGAAGAGGGGGGAGGGAACAGTGTCATGAAAACTAGGGAGGAGAAGGTATCTAGGAAGGGATGGTGATAAACAGGATCAAATGCTATAGAGACCAAGAAGGAGAAGGTCTGAGAAAAGATCAATGAGTTTTGGAATTAAGAGCTCACTTTGCAGAGAGAACTTTCACTTGAGTAATAAGGGACTACTACAAGTAGGTGAGAAGTGAGTAACAGAAAAGGAAGTAGAGGCAATGATGCAGATAGCTTTTTCTAGGAGGGACTATGAAAAGGAGAAGAGTTAGAGGTTGGACCAAATGGAGTTGAGAATGAGGGAGGCTTGTAGAAACCAGCAAAAAGAGATCTGCCAGATGATATAGGAAGAAATATGAATTAGAGGGCTGGGTCTTAGTGAGGAGAAGGGCCATCTCTTCATTAGAGATTGAAGTCAAGGAGGAGACAATCAGGGAAAATGTAGAGGTGACTCGATTAGAGAGAAGCAGCAGCTTGTGACATGGCCTTGGTTTGAGGCCAATTTCATAACAGTTTAGCTGAGATAAGTGGATTCATCTGTGCTCTGAGGTTCATTTCCATACCCTCAGCCCCACCCCAATCAGGAAGTAGAAATGAAACACAAAGATTAAGTCTTTTCTGAGCAGGGGAGCCAAGAAATCCCAAGGGGACAGCAATTTAGATTTTTCTCTCAAGCGTTGAAGGGGACCTCGGAAGCCATCAAACTGAACACCTTCATTTTACAGATGAGGAAAATGAGACCTAGTCCAAGGTGTCCAAGGTGACATGGGCAGTCAGCCTCAGAGGCACGGTATGCTGCTTTGTCCACACCTGCTACCCAGTAGGCCTGCACCTGGGCATCGCATCTCTACTGCTTCTCAAATCTCTGTTGCTTCCAGTGTCTCATTTCCTCCTGGGTGTCTCAGTTCTTTTTTTTTTTTTTTTTTAACCCTCACCTTCCATCTTGGAATCAATACTGTGCATTGGCTCCAAGGCAGAAGAAGAAGGGCTAGGTAATGGGGGTGAAATGACTTGCCCAGGGTCACGCAGCCAGACTTGAACCTAGGACCTCCTGGCTAGGCTCGGCTCTCAATCCACTGAGCCACCCAGCTGCCCCCTCAGTTCTTCACTGAATGTGTCACTCCTATTGTCTTTGCTGGGCCCTGTTCCATGACACCACTTTCTGGGCCTCACTTCTTTGGGGGTTGATCTACCAGGTCCTTGATGGAGGTGGGCTAGAATTCTCTATTCCAATCTATACCACCCTCAGATAATAAAATATAGGCAGATTGCCCTGGGGCTAAGATTTAATCTTGAGGCTGCCATTCACAATCCTTTGTCGCAGATAAATAGCTGATTTGGGCTTAGAAATGCTCCACTTCTTCTCTGGCTTACCATGAAGATGAATTTGGGCCAAACTCTTCATTCACCCGGCCTTAATTAGGCCTATGTAGATAATTATATATGTATAGATATATTCTACCTAATTATGTGTTATATTATTATATCATACCATATCATATTGTATTAGACCATATTATGTTTCATGTCATTTGCTTCATATTGTATTGTATTACATTGCATATATGGTATGATATGATATGATATTCTATGTCAGAGGAAAACTCTCCTGGCTTTTGTGCTCTATTTTGGCCTGTGAAAAATCTTCTCTTGTCATCCTACATAAATTAACCTCCCCGTTAGACTGGTTCCAGTATGCCCTGGACTCCTATAGGAAGTAACTATAATATCGCCATTAACCATGAGAGTGATTACTTCTATTGTGCCTTAAAAATTAGAAAGAGATTTGCATTTAAAATCGCATTTGAGCCTCGTAATATCCCTATGAACCAGGTGCTACAGCTATTATCAGGCCCATTTTTTATACAGGAAGGAACTGAGGTTGAGGTTAAATGACTTGTTTATGATCATACAACTGGTAGGTGTCAAGGTCTGGATTTGAACTCATGTCTCACGTGCCACTCAACATGGTTCCATGATGCTGGAAATCTTCACGCAAATGCTTGGTGGCCATTTTTCTGGGTATATTGAAGAGGGAATTTGACTCAGTGACTTCTGAGGTCCCTTCCAACTTCAAATTTCTATGAAATTGTTTTTCATTCATTTGAATGAATATATAGTGGGACCCTGAGCCAGTCTGACCCAAGTTCAAATCCTACCTGTGACACCAAGTGGCTGTATGACCCTGAACTAGTCACAGCACCTCTCAACGTCCCAGGCATTTCTCTAAGACCATGATTTGCAGAGAAGGTGAAGTTTTTCTGATCGGAGTGTTTCCTATGTTAGGGAAATTACTTATTGGTTTCTCGCTATCCTCCTTCCCCCAACACTGAAAGCCAAGTCTTTACTGTAGATAACTCAAAGAAAAGGTCCTTTAGCCTGCGAAAAAAGGATATGTTTTTGGCGGAAGTCCTACGGTAATTTCTCACTAAACATTTGGCCTAGAATTCGATCTTCGCTTATTGTCAAGGAGGAAGTCAATTATAGATAATCAGAAGACCTATTTGTGCACAGATTAAACGGCAGTGTGTTTCTGGATTCACAGCGGGGCTGGCAGGGCCAGGTTTTGGAAGAAGGACTGGATGAGATGGGAGGAAATAAGACGCCGGGGCAAAGTACCGGATCCCGTGAGCAGGAAAGCATTTCCAGCAGGAAACGAGTGTCAAGAAGCCGACTTGGTGAATTTCACAGACTTTCCGAGAAAACATGCCCGAGAGATTTCCAAAGAGTCCCTCTTTATCTTTCTGACGAGCCCCTCCTTGGACGGGGATTCTGTCGGTTTCCACCCCATCTGCTGGTCCTGGGAAGTTTATTAGTTCTGATGATTCCAGGGAGATTTTCCTTGGCAGGCCTCAAAGAGCAAGCAAAGCTCTCCTCCCATGGGGGAGGGAAGTTCCCAAAGAACTGCTGCTGGCTCCTCCAGGAGAAAAGCTTCTCTTTTATATTTTTCCACTTGGGGTCATTGGCCTCCAGCCTGGGCTCATTAATGGCTCCGGTACCAGCCCCAGACCTGCCGTTCGAAGGACATGCCTTGGCTCATGGATGAAACAAAGAGGCAGCTTGGCCATGCTTTGCTGCTTTTCTTCCAGCTTCTTCTTGTGCCCATTCGTGTCTTGGGGCAGTGGCAGTTGATTTGGGGGAGGTACTCTCACAAATCCTACGGCCAAAGCCCTTCTCTGAGGCCATCTTGTGGTGTGGACGTGACCCTGTGTTCTTGAAAGCGATGGAGAAAAGTCACAGCTCTGGCGGGTCCTCCCGAGCAGGAAACCCTTTGAGAGCAATCTCAGGAAGGGTCTCGGGGGTCTGCCATGAAGGAACCAGTCTAGCTAGGCAAGGAGAGGGGTGCATCAGCAAGCTGAGCACAGGGCGGGTGGATGGTTCAGCCACAGCTCTTGAAGGCTGCTTCTTGGGTCGAGAGGGGCTACAGCCCGTATTGGTAGAGGGGTGCCCAGCCTAATCAAATTGTAGACCCAGAAAGTAGAGAAGGAAATATTTGACAAGTTACGGGTCTGAGGCTCAGAGAAGTGAAGAAAGACTTGGCCAGGGTTACATAGCCAGGGTCTCACGAGGTAGAATTTGAACCCAGGTCTCCCAACTCCAAGTCTAGGCCACTGTCCTCTACACCAAAGGGACCCAAACTGCTTCTGAATGTAGGAGTCAGTCCTGTTGGCCCCATTTTTCTTATGGGATGATCCAAGGATGGAGGAAGTTTCTAGTGATCATGGAACAACCTCTGCCTCACCCCATGACCAGAACGAAGGCTCTTCCTGTGCCATGTTAAGACAGGTTTTTATTTGTTCTTCCTGAGCCCAGAGAGTAGAACTAGGAGCACGTGGTGAAGGTGCAGAGAGCTGAATTTTGTCTTGGTGTCCAGACAAAGCCCCTAATAAGGGCTGGGAACTGGGAAGATTCATCTTCTTGAGTTCAGATGCTTCCTGGCTGTGTGACCTTGGGCAAGTCACCTAACCCTGATTGCCTAGCCCTTGCCTTCATACTAAGAAGGAATGAAATGAGGAATGTGAAATTGTTCTAAAAAGGGGTCTGCAGGCTTCACCAGACTGCCCAAAGGGTCCATGACAAACAAAAGGCTGAGAACCCCTAAATTAGACGATCTCTAAGGTTCTTTGGAGCAATCAGCCCCAGGCATGTACCCAGAGGCTCCCATTACCAGAGAAAACAAAATGAGCTGGGGGGGACCCACTCTCATGACTGGAGGGGTCTTTAGAGGTCATCTAGTTCTAGTCTCATTTGCAGAGATGGTAACAAGTTAAATGACTTCACTAGGACATACAGATAACAAGTAACAGAGACACTGCTTCATTCATTGCCTGAGTGCTTGGCATGTTGGAAGTACTTAATAAATGCCTGCTTATGGGAGCAGATAGGTGGTTCAGTGGATTGAGAGCCAGGCCCAGAGACGGGAGGTCCTGGGTTCAAATGTGACCTCAGATACTTCCTAGCTGGGTGACCCTGGGCAAGTCACTTAACCCCCATTGCCTAGCTCTTACCACTCTTCTGTCTTGGAACCAACATCCAGGATTGATTTCAAGATGAAAGGTAAGGGCTTAAAAATAAATGGCTGCTCATTGAGTGGTTGGAATTTGAACCCAACTTTCTTGACTGCAAATTCAAGGCTTTCCTTATCACACTAAGCTGCCTCTCCTCCCAGGCAGAGAATTTCCCCTCATAGCTTGGGGAGCCAAGAACCCAAGACAGGTTTGTGCAACCAAGGCCAGAATAATCAAGGCATTTGGCCCCACTTATCCAGTATTTATATATATATACCACAGTGACTGGCCTTAAGACTTTCTGTTCCAAAAGAGGTGTGATCTGACCTTTAGGGCTTCCATGCCAGCTTGGATAACAGGAGCGAAGACTGTCTCGTTCTCATTAGAATTGCCAAAAATCTCTGGAATCTGGTCCAACAAACTGAGGAAAGAAGAAGGGTCATTACAAAGAGAAAACATTTTCAGCCCCCAACAACAGCTGCATTTTAACACCCATTACAGGTAAGCATGTTCCTTCGAGAATGTCTGCATTCCCCGACCATGATCTCATGGGGTGGGTTTGAGGATTTTGGTAGAAGTGACACAAAAATGAACCCTAGGCTACCTTATTTATCAGCCACATGGTGAGTTTTTAGAATATAATATTTAGAGTTGACAAAGGTCTTGCTCCATCTAGTTCAGCCTTCTAATTTTACAGATGAGGAAACTGAGGCATGGGTGATCTTATCAAAGTCACACCAACTCATAGTGGATCTGTGATTGCTCTGACTCTTATTGAGAGGCACCAACTTGAGTTCAAATCTTGCTCCCTTCATGCCTGATCCTCACTAGCTCTATGGCCTTGGGCAAGTCAGTTAACCTCTCTGGGCTTAGTTTCCTCATCTGCAATCTGGGATGCTGGAAGGAAGTTAGACTCAAGGACCTCTAAGTTCTCTTTGAGCTTTAAACCTCTGTTCCTATGACTTAGGATTATAGAAAAGACTCTTGTTCAGGCAGTTGTTCAAGTCAAGTATATGCCAGAACTAACCCAAGATGATTATTAAATTTTCAGTGTGAAAATTTACAGCCCAGATATTGACTGGCAAGTGAAACAAGTTGGAGTTTGAGTTATTGTTTTATACAATAAAACAATAACTCAAACTCCAAGTCACTTGACCCCTACTGCCCACCCTTACCACTCCTGGGCCAAGGACGGTCCCTAGCCCGGATGAAAAAAGTGGAGGGTTGGGCGTGGGGCTAGCAACCCCACCCTGTAAAAACTACATCTGCTAAAGAAACTGCAACCTAAAGTAGGGGCAGCTGGGCTAGCTCAGTGGATTGAGAGCCAGGCCTAGAGACGAAAGGTCCTAGGTTCAAATCCGGGCTCAGACACTTCCCAGCTAGGTGACCCTGAGCGACTGTGTGACCCATTGCCTACTGGTTGTGGCCCTATGCTCCTAGAATGGAGTCCCAGGATAAAAAAAAAAAAGACTTAAGAAAATGATTGGGAAATGCTAATAATGTAGATTAAATAGAAGAGTGAGTTGTATGCACATTTTTTGTTTTGGAGAGTCAGTTGTTAAACATTTAACTAGCATATCCTTTGTTGGACTAAATGACCTCAGAGGTCCCTAGTAGCTGGGAAACCATTTAGTCCCATCCTTTCTTTTTTTCAGATGGGAAAATTGAGGTCCAGAGAGACAAAGCAACTAGCTCAAAGTTATGGTTACTAAGTGACCACGCCAGGTCTTGGGCCTTTTCTGCAAACAGAATTGACTCAATCAGAGACACAGCTGTGCTTAAAAATGAGCTCTGCAGTGAAAACCAAGAACCATTCTTTACTTGTGAATGACAGCCTTGGATTCCTGATAGTTGACCAGGAAGCCATCCAAGAGCGGAACAAAGACCTCGGCCACATCCGTCACCACCATCATCTGAGGCTGGGCCAAGTTACTCTTGACGTTAAAGAAGTGAAGGACTTTGTTATAGGTGACGAATCCCACCCGAATGGCTGAAGCCTCTTCTTGCTCTTCCCTGGAAACAAGACAATTAAGAAACAAAGGTTACTCTACAAGTTTAGTCATGGAATGAGAAGGAAGTGTCTGTGATCGTATACTGGAGCTGCCTACAAAATAGAGTATGGCTCCTCTTTACTCCTCCCTCTTTAGACCTCACAAAACACTTGGCTTTGTAAAATGCAGTTCCCTCCCTTCCCCAGGCCCCACTTCATCGATTCAATTCCTACCCATCCTCTGAAGGCCAGGTCAAATGTTACCTTCTCTTGAAAGTGGTCCCTGATCTCTTTCTAAGGGTACCGACCTTCCATCTGACTATGGCTGCTCAGAGTCCTTGTCCTGGGGCGATATTCTATATTGCTCTTACAGCTGGGGCTATTTCCTTGTAGAAAAAGGACCATGGGACCAGGGCCACAACAGGAAAGAGATTCTTCTGAAGAATCTGATGAGGAACCCCTAAATATCCTCCTTTTTTAATTAAAATTTTTATTTTGGACTAAACCATCAAAAGAAAATCTTTTCACATATAGCAGAACACAAAGAGGATTTGCAATGAAACTGGGAATCTTTATCTCCTGCCACTAGCATTGAAGTATTATAGATAATATAGACATACACACATTTATGTGCATATATGTCGATGAATTAATATTGATTAAGCACCTACCATGTGCCAGGCACTGTGCTAAGCCCCGAGGATACAGATAGAGGCAAAATATACTCCCTGCCCTCCAGGAGCTCACAATCTAATGAGAGAGACAACGTGAAACAAATGAGCCGGCGCTCTACAAGACAAATACAAAATAACTCTTAGAAGGAGGGCACTAGAATGAAGAGGGGTTGGGAAAGGCTTCCTGTAGAAGGCGTGATTTTAGTTGGAATTTAAAGGAAGCCAGAGACATCAGTAGTCAAAATGGAGGAGGAAGAGTGTTTGAGGAATGAGGGAGAGTCAGAGGAAATGTCCAGAGATGAGAGATGGAGTATCTTGTTCCTGGAACAGCCAGGAGGCCGGCATCACTGAATCAAAGAGTACGTGGTGAGGAATAAGCTTTAAGAAGGCTGGAAGGGTAAGAGGAGGCTAGGTTGTGAAGGGTTTTGAATGCCAGAACAAATCTTTTTGTGTTTTGTCCTATATTGTGTTTTTTATATATGCAATATCTCTACATATACATATAAATTTATGTTATATATTACATAATGTCTATTATAGATACATATATGTGTATGTACACATATACATACACATACATATACACTCTAAACTGTACATATTACTTTCAAAACTGTCCTTGTCTGGGCTTTCTTTTATTTTCTTCTAGGAATTTAAAAAATATTTCAATTACCCTCTTATTTTTGGTGAAACTACTGTTTCCTCCATTTCTCCCTCTTCCTCATTGAAAGCTGAGAGAAAAAAACAAACTCTTGCAACAAATAAGCAGAGTCAGGCAAAATCAATCCACCCAGAGACCACGATTAGAAGCGTTTCTCTCTTTCTGCACCTCATGTCCATTTCCTCTCTGTCAGCAGGTGGGCGGCACGCTTCTTCATGGGTGCTTTGGAGACATGGGCAGTCCTTGCTTTGATGAGAGTTCTGAAGTTTTTCAAAGTTGTGTTTCTATGATCCTATGACTTAAGATCGTAGAAGAGAACAGGACAGAGTCCATTTCTCCAACAAGATTTACCACTTTTTCTTCTAAGCTATTTTTCTCCTATTTTTTTTCTTTAAGAGTGTTTATTTCATTTTTATCTTTCACTTCATTTCTTCTAGGCACTGATGAAGGTCTTGGGGAAAATCCATTTTGTCTTTGGGTCACTGCTTGCATTTGTTACAGTTACTCTCTTTTTTGGGATCTCTAGATATGCAGTCATTGTTGATACCAGTTAGTGCTTTCTTTGACTCACTCTCCAACTTTGGTTCCTGAATTTGGACTTTGTGCCAGGGACAGGCTCTATCCCTTGCTGAGCCCTACTTGGTCTCACCCTGGGCTCATGGGTTCTTTTGCTAACCTCTTTCTCTTGAGATTTGGCTACCTTCCCCTGTCCCTCCCATGCCCAAATCTTTGAGGTTCAGAGCTCTGGATCATGAGGAATTTCTATGGTTTCTCAACAGAGAGGCCTTAGGACCTGGGTCGTCCTGGCCTGCGCTATGTTGTCCCTGCTCTTTCACACTTCCTTTGTCCCACCCTGGGACTTTATGACCAAAGTGCTGCTTCTTTTCCATTGGAGTTTCCTTAGCTCTTTCTACCTCAGTAAACAGACTTTTTACATGTATTCCTGACAGTCTTTGAAGCCAGGGTGGTACTGCCTTGACTGGGAGAAGAGTGGAATCTGCCCCATTGTACTTAGGCTTCTGGATGTACCTTGTACCTTTCTTCCTAAGCCTGAAGAAGTCATTTACTCTAGTTCCTCAATAGAGTTTTCTTTTTTTTTCCCCCCAAACCCTTAACTTCTGTGTATTGACTTATAGGTGGAAGAGTGGTAAGGGTAGGCAATGGGGGTCAAGTGACTTGCCCAGGGTCACACAGCTGGGAAGTGTCTGAGGCCGGATTTGAACCCAGGACCTCCCGTCTCTAGGCCTGGCTCTCAATCCACTGAACTACCCAGCTGCCCCACCTCAATAGAGTTTTAAAAAATTATTATTTTGTTTGCTGTGAACTTTGGCATTTTTCTGGAGCCGATCTGTAGCAGGGAAAATTCATATATTTAGAATATATATACAAGGGTTTTTTTTGGGGGGGGTGAAAAAGACCCTAGAAGCTGAGGGGAGAGTTAATAAAGGCCACACGTAGAAGGGAACATTTGAGTTTTGCCTTTAAAGAAAATTAGGGAGTCTAAGAAGTAGAGATGAAGAGGAACTACTTGGGGGTATAATCTGAGTAAAGATTAATGAAACAGGAAATGGAATGTACTGTATTAGGAGTAGCAAGAAGGTCAGAGAATAAATGAAAGGGAAAATATGTGGGTCTGGAAAGATAGAATGGAGCCAGATTGTGAAGGGCATAAATGACAAAAAGGGGGGAAACATTATCGATCTTAGAGGTATTAGGGAGTCACCGAAGTTTATTGTCACATTTGGTTTATGGAATCTTAATTTGGTGACTGAGATGGATTGGAGGAGAAAAAAGCTTGAGGTCATGAGACCAATTAGGAGGCTTACAGTCTAGGTAAGAGGTGATATAGGTTAGTGGCTCTGTGAGTGGAGAGAAAGAAATGGGTTTAAGAGATGTGAAGGTAAATTCCGAAAGATTTGGCAGCTAGTAAGGTATGTGAGGTGAGAGAGAAGAAAGAGTTGAGGATGATTCCCAGATTGGGAAATTCTGTGATTAAGGATTGTGGTATTTTTTAACAAATCTTTCAGAAGAGGGGTGAGTTTGGAAAGGAACAATACTGAGTCCTATTGTGGACATGTTTGAAGGTTTTATGAAATACCCAGATGGAAATGTTCAATAGGCAGTTGGCAATGTAGGACTAGAATTCAGAATAGAGATATAAAGGTTCTACTGTGCTTTAAGTAAGATTCTCCTCTATGATCCACCTCCTACATAAGACCTTTTCTGATGCCTCTTCCTCCCCTAAAAACCTCTAGTTTCCTCTAAGTTTATCATATACCTGTTTTGTACTTACTTATATATTTATATTGTCTCCTCAATAGAATAAAAGTTCCTTGAGGGCAGGAAGAATTAATTGTTGGTTTTAAAACCCTAGTGCAGGGGTCGGCAACCTTTTTGGCCGCGAGAGCCATGAACACCACATTTTTAAAAATGTAATTTCGTGAGAGCTGTTCAGTGCTCACAGTGCCACTCCTGTAACAGCGCCTGAAAAAAAATGGACTTTATGGCTCCTGCAGAAAGAGCCCTATCTGGCCCTCAAAAGAGCCAGATATGGCTCGAGAGCCATACGTTGCCGACCCTTGCCCTAGTGCCTAGCACAGTAAATATCACAGTATAGATGCTTAATTGATTCTTTTCAATTAAAATAGCCTTTCAAAGAGCAGAAACACATTTTTTGTAAAGGCAGTCTATTTCTGCCAAGTGGTTTTAGTTTTCAGAGCAGTCATATCGATAGAACATTGGGAGTTTGGTTGAATTAATTACAATCTGTTTCTCATCTCCTCCTCTCCAATATGATCCCTTTAGATCAAGCCTAGAGTTTCGTTACTATACCCTGAAAACACTTTTATGCCTCCTCATCTCTATGCATGGCATCTTTCCCTCCCCCTCCAACCTTGCTGCTTCTCCATCTCTAAATGTCAAAATCCTTCAAGGCCACCCAAATTTTTTGGAACGCCCCTGTGTTCCTTACACCAGAAGTAATTTCCCCTTCTTCTTTCTACTTTCTATGACTCTCTCAGCTGGCATTTGTCATCTGCTGTTTTATAGTATTAATCTTGTTTGTGCCCATGTCATATCTTTCCAATTAGACTATAGACTTTTGGAGGAAAGAAGCTGTATCATCAATCAACCTAAAAGCATTTTTTCAGCTTTGACTAGGTGCCTAACTTGTGACAAGGAGCAGGGGATACAAAGAAAAAACAAACACACCCAAACCCATCCTTCTGAAAGAACTGACATTTTATCACAGGAAACAACATGTACACAGGTATGTGAACATAAACTATAGACCTGAAAAATACAAAGTCATTTAGGGGAATTCTGGCAGCTGGGAGATCAGGAAAGACCCCTTCTAGGAATGTTGAAAGCAGGTATGGATTGTAAGGCAGATTGTAAGATGGAATACATGTAATGGGGTATTAGGATGTTGTGGGTGAGGAATAGTAAGCAGGATCATTTGGTTGGAATGCAGAGTGCAGGAAAAGGAGTAATGTAAAATAAGCAAGAGAAAGCAGGCTGAAGGGAGATGGTAAAGGATATGAAATGCCAAACAGAAGAGACTGATATGGAAAACAGGGAGTCCTTGAGCTTCTTGAGCAGTGGAGACAGTTGTTTTTGGAGAATGTGTGGTCTGGGCTTGTGGAAGAATAGGAAACTACAGCAAAGCTTCTGATAACTGCAGGGAAAAAGTGTGTCCTGGTCATAGCAGACAGAAAGTGTGCCTCTGCCCTACTGTATTGTCATCTGTAGACAGAGCCTTGGTGGCCCCTCTCTACTTAGGGCTCTGAGGAGACAGAATAGCCCTATAGTAATTCCTGTCTGCCCAGTCTCCTCAGGACAGAAGTAGACAAAGGGCCTTATTTGCTTGCAAGAGCTGATTATGGGAGGATAAAAGGAAGAAGAGAAATAAGAAATGACCCCACTGAAAAACGCAGACAATGATTTCCCATTGGGCTCAGCTATTTTTAAATGACATGATAAAGGAAGTAGCCTGGAGTTCTCTGGATCCATTTAAGAGCTAGAATTAATGTATTTCAAAGTTTCTAATTTAAATGCCTCGGATTATTACAAAATACCAGGACTTTTCTCCTTGGGAACATATTTGAGGAACCTCAATAAACAAAGAAACATTGTCCTAAAATGACTTAATCTTCACCAGGTTGAACTCTTAAAACACATCTTAAAGAACAAATTTCACAATTCCTACTCCAGGGGACATGGCAAAGGGAGATGGGAGTGGGTGCTATGTGCATCTCATTCTTTGGCTGCTTCATGGGCCATTCATCCACCAGGACACAGTGGCCCCCACTTTTTAGTTCTGAGTCTAAAAATAAGAAAAGCTTTAGGGAACACTGTATGGTTCCAAAAGTGCTTCCTTTACCAGAACCTGTACCAGACCATCTCTAAGTCACCACCCCCCCACCCCAGCTCTGAATTGCATCATGCCACAAACTGGGCAAGGCCTACTGAGATGGTGTTATTGCCATTTTACACCTTAGGAGAGTGAGTCCAAGTCACATAGGTCAAGGAAGCTAAGCCCTATACCTTTTCTTGAGCCTCTGGAGAGCAAACTGCTTCCCCCCCAGGCAAGGGAGGGAGGGCAAGGTGGTCAGAGGGGCAGAGATGACTGAGCAGCAGATGAGTGTCCGAACACTCCATGCCCATCTGAACTAGGAAAACATATCCTAAAGAACAACTTTTTCTTCTGCTTTTCAAAATACAAACATTAAAAAATGCAAACTTATTAGTTAGCCTCGCATCAACAATAGCTTAGATTTTTTTTATCTAAAGACTGGCCCAGCGGCATTTCAAACCCTTCATGATCTCGCCCCTGCCCACCATTCTAGACTGATCACACCACTACAGTTTTCCATGTTTCAGTCATTTTTTGATGTTTCTTGTTGAAGACACTCATTTCTAGCCTCTTGGTGTTTATATAGGCTGTCTCTCGTGCCGAGAACCCGGTCTCTCCTCACTTTCATCTCTATTTAAGGTTCATTTTAAACACTACCTCCCGCAGAAGGTCTTTCCTCATTTCCCCAGTGATTGGGGCCCATCTCTCCTGTCAATGGTTAGTGTCCCTCTCTCTCTCTAATTATCTGCTCTCTTTACATTTATTTGGTCCATATGTCCTTGTTGGCTCTCCTGTGAGAATGTAAGCTCTCTTAGGTCAGGGACTCTCTCACATTGATCTGGAATCCCCACTGTTTAGCACCGTGCCCCGGCCCAGAGGACGCACTCACTAGATGCTTCGTGATTCACTGATTGCTGAATTCCGACCCATATTTTTGCTATACTTGCAAAAAAAATGTTTGCTTTTCATACAGATAAGAGGTAGTATAGCATAATGGAAAGAGTTCTGGACTTGAAGGTAGGAAAGCCTGGGTTCAAATTGTGCCACTGGCACCTTCTAGCTGTTTGATCATGGGCAAGACACTTTATTCTACTAAATCACTGAGGGGTTGTAATCTGCATGGGTGGAGGGAGTTCTCCCCATGGGAATTTAATTTCTAGTCGACCACTGCCTATAGCAACATTGCCAATGATATCCAATGTGTTGCAGCCCCTTACTTTGGAAGATTTTCCAGGACCGTCTTCAGTTCTTCACAGATGAGCCTGACCAGGCCATTCTTCACATTACTATAAGAAACATCGATCATGAAGATGTAGGCCGGCGGGTTGGGAGGCTTGTTGTTCTGCAGGACACAAGCACATTGAGCACATCAATAGAGGCCGGATCTGTCCATGTAACCCTCACAGCATCCAGAAGGATCTAGATGCTCGTCTGGGGTTGTATCTAATAACTCAGACATAAGGACTACGGCACATAAATGACCCTGTGATGGAGCCACTTCTGCCAAAAAAAAAAAAAAAAAAAAGACTATGATTTTCTGACCCCAGGGGTGAGCCTGAGGCTGGCTCACTGGGGAGTCCGTGGAATTCAAAACATCAATCCTAATGTCAAAAAATGACTTCACATAAACTTGAGACTGCACATCAGGACCACTAATTAAATTTACTCAATAACCGCTTTCGTTTGAGTTAATTCATCCTAATGCGTAGAATAAATATAATAAAGATGACTTCTCGGTCACCCCTCTGAATGGGATAACATATGTAAATGCTTTGTAACTCTTAAAATACTAGAAAAATACCAGCTCTTATGAGTTATAGTCCAGCATTCTTCAGTTGTTCACACTCTTCCATTTTTGGAAGAGCTTTGGACCAGACCTCTGCTGGGAAACACTGACCTTTCCCTCTCTGAAAGCCAGCCCCTTCAAGGATTAGCTCAGGGGAGACCTGCTTTCGGTCTTTCCTGACCGCTCCATGCCCCCCTCTCTAGTTCCAAGCGCGATGCTCCAATTGTCATTTTGAATTTACTTATGAATATTTTGTTATTTACTGATCTACATCTGTGTTGTATGTCATCTCCTTGAGGGCAAGGACTTATTTTTGTTGCATTGGATTAAATGGAATCACACTACATTTTGTTTTTCTTTCACCCCAACTTATCCAGTAGTTCCCAAACTTTTTTTGGCCTCCCGCCCCCTTTCCAGAAAAAATATTACTTAGCCCCCTGGAAATTAATTTTTAAAAATTTTAATAGCAATTAATAGGAAAGATAAATGCCCCTGTGGCCATCACCACCCTCCTGGATCACTGCAGCACCCACCAGGGGGCAGTGGTGCCCACTTTGGGAATCACTGTTCTAGACCCTTCCACTGGTAGATAGAATGCTTGTCTTGGAATCAGGAGGATATGAGTTCAAATTCCACCTGACATTTACTTTAATTTTTATTAGTCTCAGTTTCCACATCTGTAAAATAGGAATAATAACAACCTCTACTTCTCAGGGTTGTTATAAAGATTGAAAGAAATCATATTTGTAAAGCACTCTGCAAATATTAAAGTGCTGTGAGTTATTATTATTATTATTATTACTATTCTTTAGGATGTGACATCCACACACTTCACGATTAAATCTATTCTTCCCCCTGCCCCCAAGCCTGTTGTATATCAGTGAGGAGTTTGGCTAATTTTGGACATATCTGTGGTAAAAATGCAATGCTGCCGGGCCTTCCCTCTATCTGTTTTAGCAGAAACCCCATAACATGGGCCAGCTGCCACCACTTGGAACTCTAGCTGTGAGTCCTCACTGCTGTTTGAGAGGCCACAAAGGAAAAGAGGCTTCAGTTCTGCTCTTCTAAAAATATTTAGGGGAGAAATAAGCCTCAGCACAGCTTTATGGACTCAGGCCAGAGAAGAAAACACCAAATTCACTTCTATTATAATGACAGCAGACAAACTTGGTTGTTGTAGAGAAAATTCTGCATGTTATTATAATTATGAATAATAAAAAATCCTTGAATAATTTCTCAATTAACGCCACATCTAAGGGATATTCTAGAGCAGTGATCCCCAAAGTGGGTGCCACTGCCCCCTGGTGGATGCTGCAGTGATCCAGGGGGGTGGTGATGGCTACAGGTGCATTTATCTTTCCTATTCATCACTATTAAAATTAAAAAAAAATTAATCTCCAGGGGGCTAAGTAATATTTTTTTCTGGAAAGGGGTTGGCAGTCCAAAAAAGTTTGGGAACCACTGCTCTAGAGGGTATTTCTCTGCTGCTATAGACTGGGATAAATGACATCTTAGAAGCCATATTCTATGGTAAGTTTAGCTCTAACATGTCACTGGGAGAAACAGCAAAGTATCAGTGGGAAACCCCCCAAAGAAACAAAAAACAAACTCTAGTCTTGGGATAGGAAGATCCAGTGTGGGGCTCAGGCATTTATTAGTTAGATTAATTTATTTTTGTGAGCCTCAGTTTCCTCATCTGTAAAATGGGGAGGATAATACTGACACTGACTTCTTCACAGGCATAGTTGTTCTGGCTGCTATATTAGTAATCATAGTTCCCAATAAGAAATAGGACCATTTCAAAAGGGGGCCCCAAAATAATCTCTGTCAATCTGGCTTTCCCTGCCAGCACCACATCAGTGGTGGTCTAGAGAAAGAGAGGAGCCTCTGGGCAGTGGGAGTCATCTAGTTCAATGATAATGTCAGTGAAAATGGCGATTATCATTTTTTCCTGACTTCCATAGAACTTATGTCATAACGTAAGCTTGGGTTAATCTGTCAGATCAGATCTCAGATCACCAAATGTCTAGTAGACATTTCTACCTGCATCCTTTACACCCAGCCCAACTCAGAAAACCCCCAAATGAACACATCCTCTGTCCTAAAAAAAAAATCAACAAATATTTATGAATTATATTCTATTTGCTAGACACTGTACTAGGTCCCCTTCCCTCAGGAAGCTTACTATCTATTGGAGGACACAATACACACACACACACATACACATATAAATACGGGTAGAATACATACAACATATGTATATGTGGTTTGCAATTAGGTAGCTCAGAGAATAGAGCAGCAGGTCTGGAGCCAGGAAGACTCGTCTTTTCTGGGTTTAAATCTGGACTCAGATACTAGCTATGTGGCTCTAGTCAAGTCATTAACCCTGTTGGCCTCAGTTTCTTCATCTGCAAAGTGAGTTGAAGAAGAAAAGGGCAAACCACTCCAGTATCTTTGCCAAGAAAGCCCAAATGGGATCACGAGGAATTGGATGAGACTGAAATGATGACAACATGTGGTTTAGGGAGGGAGGGCACAGGCAGTTGACGAGGTCAGGAAAGGCTTCATGTTAAAGGTGGGCATTGAGCTGCATCTTGAAGGGATATTATGAGGCTGAAGGAGAGCACTCCAGGCAAGGAGACCAGCCAGTGAGAAAGCACAGAGCTAAAGGATGGAATGCCTATGTGAGGGAAGGATAGTTTGACTTGACCACAGAGTGTAGGAAGAAGAATTGGAAAGTAGGTCATGAATGTATGAAACTTTATAGGTAGGTTGGAGTCTATGAAGGGTTTTAAGAGACAGAGAAGTACATATTACATCTTAGAGGGAATAGGGAGCCACAGAAGTTGACTGAGTAGGGGAGGGACATGGCTATTCCTACAAGCTAATGTGTAATTAGAATTTTGTACCCCTGGACTTCATCTCCCAGAATCCCTTTCCTTTCATCCCCACATTACGTCCTTATGTTATATAGATAAAATTTTTGTGTAACCTCTCTCTCTCTCTCTCTCTCTCTCTCTCTCTCTCTCTCTCTCTTTCTCCTCTGCCAATCTTGGTCAGGATAAAACTGCTCTTTACTCAGGCTACCACTTTCCTCTACTTCAAATGATTATTAATAAATCTTATACAATATGGAGTATTGGCTATGAATTTTTAATCTTATATTAGGAAAATCACTTTGGCAGCTATGTAGAGAAGACAGACAAGAGTAGGGGGATACTTGAGGCAGGAAAATCAGTTAGAAGGCAAGAGGTGATGGGGGGCCTGACTTAATATGGTGGCTGGGTGAATAAGGAAGAGTATGGACCCAAGATTTTGTGGAGGTGGGCATGGCACAGTTTAACAAAGATCTGGATCTGTAGGTGAGAGTAAAGAGCCAGGGTTATATAGTAATAATGACGTGACATGCCTGGGTGAAGGGGACAACAGTGATTCTTTGGACAGAAAGAAGGAAAGTTAGTAGAAGGGGGAGGTCGGAGATTAGAGATATGTTGAGTGTGAGCTATCTCCAGGACATCCAGTTTGAGATGTCTATTAGGTATCCAGGAATTTGGAACTCAAGCTCTCAAGCTGTTGGATATTGGAAGCTGATGAGGTCACAGGAAGAGAGACTGTAGAAAAGGAGATGGAAGAAGCGTGGGAATCCACACAACTAGGGGCACAATGTGAATAACGAGCAAGTAAAGGACACTGAGCCTTGGGTAGGAAGAAGGAACGCCAGGGGAGATCACAGTCACAGAAGTCCAGGCAAGAGAGAGTATCTGAGGAAAGGGTGATCAACAGTGTTAAAAATAGATTGAGAAGAATAAGGCCCAAGCAAGAGCATTCAATTTGCAATTAAGAGATAACTTTTGAGGGCAGCTAGTTGGCTCAGTGGATAAAAGCTGCAAGGCCTAGATAAAGGAGGTCCTGGGTTCAAATCTGACTTCAGACACTTCCTCGCTAGGTGACCCTGGCTAAGTCACTTGACTCCCATTGCCTAGCCCTTACTGCTCTTCTGCCTTGGAACTAATACATGGTATTGATTCTAAGATGGAAGATAAGGGCTTTTTAAAAAAGGATACCTTTGGAGAGGGCAGTTTTGGTTCAGTGGGGAAGTTAGAAGTCAGATGACAAATGACAAAGGGACACAAGGAAAAATGAAGACACTAAGGCTAGACAGCTTCTTTTAGAGAAAGAAGGGAGAGACAGAGTAGCTGGAGGAGATGGGTGGTTTTTTTTGTTTTGTTTTTTTTTTAAGTGATGGGAAGATTTGCTGTTTGTTGGCAGCAGGAAGGAGCCAACAGACAGAGTTGGAGGAAAGGAGAAGGGAGGAAATAGAAACTTTACAAAGATATTTGGAAGGCTTTTAAGGAGAAGGGAAATTAGATTTGTTGTACTAGATCCTAGAGGGTGGTTGCAGAATTTTGGGTAGAAATTTGTGACATCCATGTTTCTGAGAGGGAAACATGGATGTCACAAATTGCAGGGATCCAGGTTTCTTTGGCCCCAGTGATCAATGCTCTCCCAGAGTGGAACAGGCTGCTTCAGAGGTAAAGCTTCAGGTAAATACTGGACCATCACTTCTCCAATCTACTCAACTGGACTGGATTAGGTGGCCTCTGAGCCCCTGCCAGATCTGATATTTTCTGACTCTGTGACCCACATACAGATTTCTGGAGTTATTTCTGACATGGTTTTCTTTACTGCACACCCTCCCCACTCCAGATTACTCTGCTTTACTTACTGACACTACATAAATCTTCTTTAAATCCATCCTCATATGGATTGGATCACGTAACTTCCTCAGGCAAAAATCTCCTTTCCTAAAGGCCAGAATCCAAATTCTTTTGCTTAATTTCCAAGGTCTTCCATCATCTAACTTTACTTAAAAATATTCAGGGTTTTTTTTTTCCCTCACCATTCCCTAACAGTCTTGTCTGCTCAAATCCCGGGTCCTTGTTTCTTTTCTCTATGCCAGTGATGGCGAACCTTTTAGAGAACAAGTACCCAAATTGCAACCTTCATGCCACATGTGTGCCCCAACCCCCTTACCCCATACAGGAGAGGGAGGAAGTGCTCCCATTGGGTTGTTGGGCAGAGAGGAGGGTGAAGTGAAGAATGTCTTCAGGTGCGCATGGAGAGGGAGAAGGGAGCAGCCCCCTTTGGCATGCGTGTTCTAGGTTCACCAACACATCTTTATGCTATCTACCTTGGTGATCTCATGAACAACTATGGATTTATTCATTATCATCTCCATGCAGATGTCTCACTTCTAAATTCTACTCTTGTGTTCCCATCTACCTTTGGGATATCTCATACTGGATGTAGAGGTAGGCATCTCATACTCAACATGTCCCAAACTGAACTCATTCCCTTTCTCCCCATCTTTCCTATTAATGTTTAGATAGGACATCACCATCTTCCTAGTTACCCAGGCTTACAATCAGAGTTCACCCTCAGATCCTTGCTTGCACTTACCCTCCAGATTTGATTTATTACTGAGTCATTTTAATCTTCACTAAATCTTTTGTACATGCCCCCTTCTCTCAATTCACTCACCCACCATCCGAGTACAGAGCCTCATTACCTTTCACCTGTATTATTGCAGCAGTCTTCTAATTGGTCTCCGTGTCTGTCTCTCCCCATGTCACTCAGCTGCCAAAGTGATTTTCCTGAAGTACCTATCTGAATATGCTACCTACTTCTAGCTCTATAATCTCTAGAGGCTCCCTATTACCTCGAGGATTAAATATAAAATCCTCTGTTTGACATTTATAATCCTCACAGCCTGACACCTTCTACCTTTCCAGACTTCCTACATTTAACTCCCCTCCATGCACTCTATATAACCCAGCTACATCAGCCTACTTCCTATTTCTTATCTATGACCCACCATCTCCTGCCTCTGGATCTCAGTTCTTGCTGCCCTACCTCCTTTCTTTTTATTTATTTATTTATTCATTCATTTATTTATTTATCTATCTATTTATTTATCTATCTATCTATCTATCTATCTATCTATCTATCTATTTATTTATTTATCCAGTTATTTATTCATTCATTCAATTATTTATTTATTTGTTTGTTTGTTTGTTTGTTTATTTAATCCCTTAATTTCTGTGCATTGGCTCCTAGATGGTAGAGTGGTAAGGGTGGGCAATGGGGGTCAAGTGACTTGCCCAGGGTCACACAGCTGGGAAGTGTCTGAGGCCAGATTTGAACCTAGGACCTCCTGTTTCTAGGCCTGACTCTCAATCCCCTGAGCTACCCAGCTGCCCCCTACCCACCACCTCCCTTCTCATCTCTTCTTCCTCATTTCTCTTGTTTAAAATTCAGCTCAAATCTCATCTTCTCCAGGAGGACTTTTCTAGTCCCCCTAGTCCTTCATCTGAGATTTTGTCATTGTTCAGTCATTTCTGACTCTTCATGACACCAATTGGGGTTTTCTCGACAAAGGTACTGGTCTCCCAACCTCCCTTTGCTCAGTCCATGCTAGGTTATGTAATGGAGCTGAAGTTCAGGATCAAGGAGAACCCCAAAGACATCTGGGAACTTGGAATTAGCTTGAGGGATAGTTAGAAAGAGGAAAAGATGATCCTGGCCCTCATGGAACTCACATTTTAATGAGACCAACAATATGCAGATTTCTACTTATATACGAGATACACTTATTTTTGTAAGATGTCGTCTCTTTAATTTCTATCCATGTAACAATTCTCATTGAAATCTGCTAAAATTATGCCACTAGGGGCATTCTATTGGCTGCCATGGGTCGAGGTGGCCACTAAGGTTCCTTCTAGCTCCAAGTTTATGGCTCACTGAGGAGGATCAGCTAAATCTTGACAGTCTTTAGTGATAAAATAGAGGTAGCCAGAATCAGTTAAGCCCTTTAAAAGTTATGTGGAACCAAGAAACCAACAGGCAGTGAGTGGGGAGTGGGGAGGAGGCCCAGACCAAAAGGAAATGCCAGGCAGGTAAGGTGAAACAAAGACCTCATTTGCCTTAGTCAATTATCTTGGGGAAAAATCTTGGCTGAAGCAATTCATTAATTCTTTAATCATTTTTTTCCCAATGAGCTCTTCCCACCTCTACCCCTCCACCAGCATTTTTGGCATGCCTGGGGCCAGCAGCCATACATGCACCCTCTACTCAGCTAATTCCCATCTGCAGATAATATAAGAAGGAAACGAGACCTCAGCAGCAAGGAAGGGGAATTGGTTATTAGTGCTTAAAAGGTGGAAGGTATTGACAGGTTCATCATCTTGTATCTCTGCTTTCTAGTTTAACAAATTCTTCTTCTTCTTTTTAACCCTTATCTTACCTCTTAGAATTAAAATATGTATATATGTTCCAAGGCACACACACATATATGTATATATGTACATATATATATATGTATGTATATATGGTTATAATGGTTCCAGAACCATTTAGTTCTGCCACATAGTCCAACTCTCCTTTTACGTATGAGGAAACTGAGGCCCAGAGCCTGAGTTACAGCCCTCTTTCCATTCCACACTGAGCAGAGCTTGGTTCTATTGACATAGCTGTCAACATGCAATTGTAACAAGTTAAAAAAGTGCACAACTCCTATTTTGATTTTTAAAATAAAAAAATTTTAAATTAAAACCTCCCAACCCTTACACAATATTGTGTATAGTTCTATTGTTTTAGACAATTACTGGACAGAAGCACCTTCTTTTATGGAGGGGTTTAAGCCCTTCCCTGTAGAAAAGAGGACAAAGAGGCAGGGTGACTGGAGCTAGGGCCCACCACACCCTACATGATCACATGGGGTCACGATTTGGCATCATCACCCAGAAGGAGCTGGACCTGGGATTTTAATGGCACCGGGAACTCCTGGATGGGGATGCTGCCTCCGCTAAGGCAGGCTGGCATCTCCTCTGTAAGTCTTCTGAGACTCTTAGGGTGCAGAGAAGTTAGAGATTCGCCCAGAGTCAGATCCCCACGTTTTCATGACTCTGACACCGGCTCTGGGGGCCACACCTAGCTGATTACCATGAACACTTATTCTGCAAAGCTGGGAGCACTTACTCTGCAGTAATCCAAAGTAGCGACATATTCATAAGATCCCAGAGAGAGCTCTGGCCTCTCATAGTGGTCTAGCCTTCTGCCCACGTGGTCCAGATGCTGGAAATAGAATGGTGGAACTGGGGGAACCAAAACAGGAGAATTACTTGTACATTTCCATAAACACAGAGAAATCAGTTTTCAATAACCATTAAGAGAGAAAGGATCGGGGGCAGTTAAGAAGCTCAGTGGATTGAGAACCAGTCTAGAGATGGGAGGTTCTAGGTTCAAATCTGACCTCAGAAACTTTCTGACTGTGTGATCCTGGGAAAGCCACTTAACACCCCTCTACCCACCACATTAGCCAACTCCTAATTGATCTTCTGCCTTGGAACTAATATACAATATTACTTTGAAGACAGAAGGAAAGCATTATTTAAAAAAATTTTTTTTAAAAGGAGAGAAAGGCATGGTCTGTGGCTGCTGGCTAGAGAGCACACCTGCAATTTCTAGAGCTTCCAGTAGGTTCTGGGAAGACTTTTCCCTTGAAATGATGTTTTCTTGTGCATTTGACCTAATCTCATTCTACCCTGAAGGATCTGGATGTATACCATCTGGATTCACAGGAATGTCTCCAAGGAATTTCTATCCAAGGTTACCCAGCATGATTTTGGGCTTTGGTCCAGCCACAGTGAGCAAGTTATATGATTTCATTGAATATTTTTATAAGTCCAACTGCTTTTTGCCTCTTTCCTCCCTCCCTCCCTCTGTCCCTCCTTCCCTTCCTTTCTTCCTTTCTTCCTTCCTTCCTTCCTTCCTTTGTGACTTGTCTCAGGTCATTTCTCATCCTGGATTTCAATCCACTAAACCACCAAGCTGTCCATGCAACCTTCCTTTCTAAGCTGTGAATATGTTGGTATGCTTCCCCAAAGGGCCTCCTCAGGAGCCAGAGGGAACTGATTATCTGTAGTGCTCCCTTTGATGCCTTCAGCTCGGGTAAATGTTTGCATTTCATGGTGGAGAAGATTACTGTATTAGGGGAAAGACTCCCCTTAGATGAGGTTCACTGGAGAAATCCAAATCCAATGTGATTCAAACATTGTCAAGGAGGAGGAGGAGGATTAGTTCTGGCAAACCCTTGGATGGAGTCCAAGAGCACAGATACACTGTACCNATATATATGTATATAAATATATATATGAAGCATTAGGGGTGTCATATTCCTCAAGGAGAAAATGAAATTCCTGTAGATAAAATTTTAAGTTCTTTATGGGCTGACTCCCACCCGTTCCTCTGGGATGCTGTTGTTGTTAATCATATCCAACTCCATGGGTTTTCTTAGCAAAGAAAGGTTTGCCACTTCCCTCTCCAGTGCATCTCCATTTTACATATGAGGAGCTGATGCAAATAAGGGTTAAGTGACTTGGCCAAAGCTTCACAGCTAGTAAGTGTCTGAGGCTAGATTTGAACTCAGATCTTCCTGATGCTCTATCCACTGCACTATCTAGCTGCCCCCGACTAGCCATTCCTCCTCCTAATGCACTATGAATTCCTACCGAACTGTCCTTCTTGCTGTTTATGGTATAGTAGAAAGAGCACTGGCTCTAAAGTCAGAGGACGAGGGTTCAAATCCCACCTCTGTTATTTACTACTTGTGTAACTCGGGCAAGTTGTTTAACCACCCTGATCCTTTTACTCTATTCAGGAAATGAGAGTGATAAACTAGCTAGGCTCTGCAGTTTATTCCAATGCTAGATCTCTGAGTCTCTCACAGTCCATCTCCTGTCTCCACTCTCAGCCCATGCTCAGTAAGCTCTTTCTCCATACCTCTGCTTGACACAAAGTAGGTGCTTATTGCTTGTTGACTCCAGATCTGAATACAGTAGAAAAAGGCTTCTAGATGACAAGTCCCTGGTCAAATTGACAAACCATTTGTCAAATGTAAGTATCAGAAGACCTTTTCTTGGCCTTTAATCTGTCATTTGATATATAGTATCCCAATGAAGTTCATGCCATCTGCAAATGTTTATGAACATACCTACTATCCCTTCATCCCTCCTCAGTGATTAAAATGAACCAAGTACAGATCCCCAGAGCACGCCTGCAGAGAGGTCCTCCTGTCTGGCCAATGGTTTCAACATGTCATGCCTCAGAGCCTCCCCTTTCCCACATTGTTTGCACAGGCTACTTTGGGCCATTCCTTTCTTTGGCCCATTTCTGTCTTCCGACTACTCTCGTTCTGGTTCTTCCTCTAAGTTCTGGTGATGTTCATGCATACTTGTATAGGAATATTAGGTGAGGAAGAAGCATCTCCTCTCACCCCAGTCTCCGGGATGTCTTTGGTAATCCTTTGTGTGATTACAGTGATCGAAAGTCAGATATCACCAAAGGAGAGCCACCTAGCTATGGGTCACAAGGTTTTTAGAGCAGCCCTCAAGGCTTCACCTTTTTATTTTAGAATTGTTTGACTTGTCGTCTTTGAAAATGGTTCCAGTCCACATGGCGCTTTCCAGTTGCATTTGGGGGGTCTTTTATGTAGCAAAGTACATATTTCTTCTGGCCTTATTTTAGAATCAGAATAAAAGCAAATCTTTCTTCTCCCTCATTTCCAAGAATATTGAAACTCTGAGTGCCAAGCTTTCTGAGTTTTCTGCCAGCTAACTCCGGAGTCCATATTTTCAACTTGTCAGAATTGGTTCGTGCTGTTTAGAGATAGAAGGAATCTTAGAGATCGTGTATTTATTTTAAAGATGAGGAAACCAAGGTCTAAAGAGAGGAGCAGGATCTCAGAGCTGGAAGGGGCTCAGAGGTCACCTTGACCAAAATGCCCAATAAATGGGCTTTGGTAAAAAGGTATCCAGTGGGGAAGAAAGCACCGTCTTTTCAGGCAGTTCGTTCTAACTTTGGATAGCTCTAGTTGTTGGAACTCTTTCTTATATAACATGAAAATTTCCTTTGTAAATTCAGTCTATTTGCCTCTGTTCTACTCTCTGGCCAAGAAGGTCATAGCTTTTCCCTCTTTCCTCCTTAAAACACTTGAAGACAAGCCAGGTTCCTTTTGCCAGGCTATACACATCACCAGTTTCTTTACCCAGTCGATTCCTGTGTCACCATCTTGAATCCCCTCCCATCCCTATTTTGACATCCCATTTTGTCCATTGTCCAGCTTGCCAATGTCCATTCTGAGAATGAAACACTGAACTGAATCGTCCCTTCATGACCTGTCTGGGGCACAGGGCAGAATGCCTGAGCCGCCCACCCCCACTTTCTGGACTCTCTGTGTTCCTAAATACGCTCTATAATCACGACGCCCTTTTTGATTGTTGCATAAACCCATAGATTCTGAAAGGGTATTGAGTCATGCACGATCTTACGGATGTTAAGAAGCGGCACAGAGAGATTCCAACCCAAAGCCTTCCTCCAAAGCCAATTCTCTTTCCAGTGCCTTCTGCAGCCGAGCTACACCATATTCCTGCTTGGTATTCGAGTAGCTCTCTCCCCTTCTCTTTAGTGGGCAGGTGAGCCCAGCTGGGGTTAGATAGATCTACCCGGGGGGAGAACAAGCATCCAATAAGGGTGGTAGTGCTATGAGAGGTCTGTCATTGCCTTGGACTTGGAAGAGGTGCATGGAATATTCCTGAACCTCCTATACCTCTCCCCTGGGTGACAGCCCTAGCAGGGGCAGCTAGGTGCTAACGTGGAGAGAGCACCAGGCCTGGAGGTGGGACATCCAGTCTCACACACTTACCAGCTCTGTGAATCTGGGCCAAGCCACTTAACGTCAAGGGCCAAGATGGCACCTCCTGAAGAGAAGATCCAGAGGCGGTGCCCATCTGTACTGAGTTTCCTCATCTGGGAGTTCCCTAGATCAATGAAATTCAAATTGGGTCCCTGTTTCTGTCCATCCCTCTTCCCCCAATTGCCCTAAATAGTCCTTAGATTGTGAGATTTTTGCTTTCTCTGACTTAGCTTCCATTAAAATGTAATTTATTTAAAAAAAAAAAAGCATCTCATGGATGTGGGTGGATAAAAGCTTGCTAAAGTGGGAGCAGAACAGGCCAGGAGCCAAGTCCCACAGCAACCCATCAGTCTCATTAGTTGGGCAATGGCATCCCCCAGGCGAGCTGGTTGGAGATCCCTGGTCTCACAGTGCCCCCTAGAGGGACGCTGCTGTAAGGGCTGCCCTCCTGCCTCAGCTCTGTGCCTCAGTGCATCCACGCCTTTCTCAGGCTTCACTAGACTTTCCAGAAGCATGGAAGTACCTGCTACGTGTGGAGCCTGGTGCGGAGCCATGGAGGCAGACTCGCGTCCCCTCATCGCTCCAACCTCGGGGTCTGCAGTCCTGGAGGGGGGAATGAGGCATCAGCCCAGCTCGTACCAGACACAGCAGTCTTTGAAAGGGCTTTGGGGGGACGGGGGGCAGGCAGGATGTGGGACGAACGGTGCCCTATTGGGACCAAAAGGAAGGGCATTACTGACGGAGGGTCGGACGAGGCTTCCTTTCAGCCCTGGCTCGGGACCTGATCCCTCCTCCAAACCTTCTAGTCACAGACATCCGAGGCAACTCAGAGCTGCTGGAGATCGGCTTGCCTTCCGTCCCGCTAGCTAAGCCACTAATACCCACGTTCACCAGCACCAGGGCAGCACAGCTTCCTGGGACGCTCCACTAGAGACCCTGTTGCCTTGGAACTGGAGCCATGAAGTGCCTTTCACAGGGCTTGTCTTTCTGCCCCAGAGGCCAGCTCGGTTTTCTTCCCCAAGCTCAACCAGCCAATCAACAAGGAGTTCTGAAGTGCTCAACGCGGCTGGGCACTGCGCTATGGTGGTGTTCAGCCTTTTCAGGCGTTCCGACTTCTCAAGACCCCATTTGGGGTTTTCTTGGCAGAGATACTGGAGTAGTTGGCCGTTTCCTTCTCCAGCTCAGTTTACAGATGAGGAAACTGAGGCAAACAGCGTTTAAGTGTCTTAGCCGAGGTCACCAAGCTAGTAAGTGTCTAAGGCCAGATTTGAACTCAGGAAAATGAGTCTTCCTGACTCCAGGTCCAACGCTATCCACTGTACCATGTAGTGACCCTGTGCTAAGAACTTGGGATACAATAAACGATCGTTTTAATTAATATATAATTACAAGTATATAATATATTGTAACAAAATGTAATTAATAAGAAACATTGTATAGTCCTTTAAAGTTTGCCCAGAGTTTTTTTTTCCTTTTTGGTCATTTTTTTTTTTAGTTTTTTAAACATTTATTAGTAATCATTTTTAACATGGTTACATGATTCATGCTCCTATTTTCCCCTTCAACCCCCCCCCCTCCCCGCGACCCTCCCACCCATGGCCGAGGCACATTTCCACTGGTTTTATCAAAACCTATTTCCAAATTGTTGATAGTTGCATTGGTGTGGTAGTTTCGAGTCTACATCCCCAATCATGTCCGCCTCAGCCCCTGCATTCAAGCAGTTGTTTTTCTTATATGTTTCCTCACCTGCAGTCCTTCCTCTGAATGTGGGTAGCGTTCTTTACCATAAATCCCTCAGAGCGGTCCTGTGTCATTGCTTTCTGCTGGTACAGAAGTCCATTACATTTGATTTTACCACAGTATATCAGTCTCTGTGTACAATGTTCTTCTGGCTCTGCTCCTTTCACTCTGCATCAGTTTCTGAAGGTCTTTCCAGTTCATCTGGAATTCCTCCAGTTTATTATTCCTTTTAGCACAATAGTATTCCATCACCCGCATATACCACAGTTTGTTCAGCCATTCCCCAATTGAAGGACATCCCCTCCTTTTCCAGTTCTTTGCCACCACAAAAAGCGCAGCTATAAATATTTTCGTACAAGTCTGTTTATCTATGATCTCTTTGGGGTACACACCCAGCAATGGTATGGCTGGGTCAAAGGGCAGGCATTCTTTTATAGCCCTTTGAGCATAGTTCCAAATTGCCAGCCAGAATGGTTTTGCCCAGAGTTTTGTGCATATTACCTCATTTGCTCCTCATACTAACCCTGTGAAGTCAGCACTATGATTCCCATTTTACAGATGAGGAAACTGAGGCAGAGGGCATTTAAGTGATTTGCTACTAAGCGTGATGCAGGACATATTCTCCCCAAGTCCAATGCTCTGCCTAAAAATGGTCCTTGGCCATCAGAAGCTCCTTGTTAACGGGAGAGAGACATGCAAATCACAATGTACACACAAGATATGGCCAAGTGGGAGGTAACCTCTGAGGGAGAGATGAATTGTAAAGGAAGCCAGGGAAGCTGGGAGGTAGACAGGAGAAGGGTGATTCCTCCAGGCATGGGGAACCGTATCACCTTAGCTGGGCTTTACATAGGGGCAGCAGATAGAGAACTGGACTGAGAGTAAGGAAGACCAGTAAGTTCAAATGAAGCTTTAGGCAAGTCACTTCCTTTCCTTCGGTCTCAGTTTCCTCATCTGGAAAAATGAGGATAACAATAGCACCTGCCTCCCAGGGTTGTTGTGAAGATCAAACGAGATAATATTTCTAAAGCACAGTGTCGGGCACATAGTAGGTGCTTAAGAAATGCTTGTTCCCTGTCCTCCCTCCTTTTCCTTTAATGAGTAGGAAGTCAACAGATGAAGTATCAGAGAACAACATGCACTTAAGCAAAGAGGCAGGAGAATAAGAAGTGGCTTTTTCTTTGGGGCAGAGAATTGTTGGGTTTGACTCTAGCATAAAGCAGGTGATGGAGAGGAGTAGAGGATAAGCCTGCAAAAGCTGGTCCTGACAGCTCAGGGTGCGGCTTTGCTCAGAAGACAATAGGGAGTCACCGAAGATTCTTGAGTAGAGGAATAACGTGCCTATATTACTCTGGCAGCAATTGGAAAGATGAATTGACAAAGGAAGAGACTATACAGTAGGACCCCCTTCTCTACCCCGGCCATGATCTCTTCTGCTTCCACTTTCACTTTTTCCCATTTTTTTTTGTGTGTGTGTGTGGGGGGTAGTTAGTAGACTGTGAGAACTGAGTGGAGGGGCAGGAGCAGGGAGAAAGAGAAAGAGAGACCGAGACAGAGACAGAGACAGAGACAGAGAGAGGGAGAAAGAGAGGGAGCGAAGGAGACAGGAAGAGGGAGGAGAGGGAGACAGGGAAAGAGGGACAGAGGGAAGGAGAGAAACAGAGATGGAGAGACAGAGAGAGAGCACATCTCTATGGTCAGCATGGTTCTCTTAGATCTGTGGTTTCAGCCTTCCATGGTAGGTCTTATCCCCCACCGATATAGGGCCGAACTGGATACAACCTTCCACAAAATGGTTCATGGAAATTGTTTTGTATTTTGTATCTCTCTCTGGCATTTGATGGGGGGGGGGCAGCATGAGAAAGAAAATATTTCATCTCTTGTGAGTTAATTTCCATAAATTGCTTTGAAACTCCAAAAGCTTAAGAAAAGTTGTTTTCACTTACACATGTCTGGTTTTTGTTGGTAGCCACGTAAATGGAATCTGGGCTATCTTAGAGAAGTCTCATCACTTCCCCAGGCCTCAATTGCCTTGTCTGTAAAGTGAGAGATCTGGACTAGACTACAATGTTGTTAAGTCAGTGATTCCCAAAGTGGGCGCCATCGCCCCCTGGTGGGTGCTGCAGTGATCCAGGGTAGCGGTGATGGCCACAGGTGCATTTATCTTTCCTATTAATTGCTATTAAAATTTTAAATAAATTAACTTCCAGGGGGCTAAGTAATATTTTTTCTGGAAAGGGGGTGGGAGGCCAAAAAAGTTTGGGAACCGCTGTTGTAAGTGATCTTTGGCAATGTTTTATCGCAGGCCCAGCCAAGAACAACTGGTTAAGGATGGGGTCAAGGGCCCCATTCTAGTACTTTCCCAATTAGACAAAGCCTGCCCCTGACTGAGACCAAAAGAAAAAAGGCTAACAAAGAATGGGAGGCGAGGGGACAGTAAGGTAGCCTAGTGGATTGAGAGCCAGGCCTAGAGACCAGAGGTCCTGACATCAAATCTGTATTCCCACATTTCCTAGATGAGTAACCCTGGACAAGTCATTTAAGCCCCAGTGCCTAGCCCATTCTGCCCTTCTGCTTTAGAGTCACTGCACAGCATTGATTTTAAAACAGAAGGAAGGCTTTTAAAAAAATGATCAGGAGGCCTGGAAACCAGGAAAAGCATCAGCTAAAGAGAGTGATCCGGAGCCCTTGGTAAGAACACAAATCCACAGCAGGGGTGGGCTGTGTGGGTAAGCAATGCTACAGGCCCCTTGAGAAGGGAAGCGTGAGGCCCACTGTACCACTGCCATCTAGAGAGGGCTAGAAAGCATGTCGGCCGCTTTGGGGATGGAGGGGATGATGAGACGAGGCAGCTCCATTGGGAAACGGAGCTCCTGGTGGCTGAAAACAGAAATCTAAACAGCTGAACTTGGGAAACGGCCCCTTCTGATGGCTAAAGACCCTGCTAAGCTCTCTGCCATTGGCAGAAGGGTGATGCTGGCACTGTTTGTTAGCCAGCTTTCCTTTTTGTTGTGAAAGGGATGCAATCAGGGGAATGAGGGGGGAGAGAAGGGTGCAGTCCTGTCAGAGGGCTGAGCTCCTTCATGGAGGAGGCAATCAAAAGCCCCGAAGGTTGCTAAGCAGAGAAATACCACTGCTATGTCTGTGGATCAGGTCAGGACAGAGTGTGTGCTCTGGGAGAAAGGTTCTGACCAAGCCCATCTAAATAGGGTGATATGTCTCTCAAGGAATACCATCAAACTTGTTTGGAGTTTTTTTTGTTTTTAATCTTCACTTTCCATCTTAGAATCAATACTAAATATCAGTCCCAAGGCAGAAGAATGGGACAGCTACGTAATCTGGGTTAAGTGACTTGCTCAGGGTCATAAACTAGGAAGTATCTGAGGCCAGATTTGAACCCAAAACCTCCCAACTCCAGTCCTGGCTCTCTAACCATGGAGCCACCTAGATGTCCCTCAGACTTGGTTGTTTTTGGTTTTGTTTCTGTTTTTGTTTTAAACCCTTACCTTCTGTTTTAGAATCAATACCATGTATTGGTTCCAAAGCACAAGAGTGGTAAGGGCTAGGCAATGGGGGTTAAGTGACTTGTCCAGGGTCACACAAACCAAATTTGATCCTGGAGAATTAATTACCAGCTAAACGTGTCCTTTTCCTTCAACTGATCCTCCTATAACCCCGCCTTCAAATTTCTTCCTATTGTAGTTGCTTTCTTCTCCACCCTTCCAAACTCTGGTGTCCAAAACAGTAGCCTAAAGATAGTCCGACTAGGGGAAGAGAACAAGTACTTATTGAGCTCCTGCTACATGCCAAGGACTGTGCTTGGTACTTTACCAAGACCCTCTGATTTGATTCTCACAATAACCCTATAAAGAAGGTGCCATTATTATCCCCATTTAACCAATGAGGAAACCAAGACAGACAGAGGTTAAGTAACTTGCCACAAGGATCACCTACAGCTAGTAAGTGTCTAGTAAGAGGGTGGTTCAAAATTCAGGTCTCAACAGTCTCTCCATTGCACCACAAGCTGCCTTTACATTGCATACAAACAGATTGTAGCAACCTTTGAAAGTAATGGGTTTGCCGCTCCCTGGAATGATCCAAAGCTGGATAACCACTTTTCAAGAAAGGATTCTTGCTCAGGTGAGGGTCAACCTTGATGGCCCCTGAGGTCCTCTGTACTCTGAGAATCCAGGTTTCTGTAACAAGGCTTCATGTAAGCCCAACCTACAGTATTAGACATAGTTGCCATTTAATTCTGTTCTGATAATGGAGGCATTTGTTTTTCTTGACTACACATATTGGTTGTGAAGCTTCTGTTCTTCTTTTCTTAGACTGCTGGAAAAGGGCAAAGGAAGGGGAAGATAAATAATAAATGAAAAACAAACTAACCTGAAAATAATTCCATCCTCTCCTATGCAGATGCCTCTTTATCTGGTAAATCACGGTGAGACAGGACCAGTTAGATGCAACAGGTGCAAGGCCTACATGTGCCCATTTATGCAGTTTATTGAAGGAGGAAGGAAGTATCAATGTGGATTTTGCAACTGTGTGAATGATGGTAAGTGGAGACCTCGCATTGCTATTTAGAGAAATGATCCATTCTGAAACATTCCACTCCACCAAGTGTCACCTTCTCATTTTTCTTGGTAATGTCAAACAATGCGTGAATAAAATTGGGATTTCACCAAATTATGGCCCATGGTCCAAAGTGTAAGATCAGTGTGCCAGTAGGCCTTGGACCTCTAATTCCATCCCTTTGTCTCCTCTGGCAGCTGGTCCTTTCAGTCATCTCTCTGTGGAATTTATCTTGCTATATGGTAGATCTTTCCCATCCTTAAAAAACCAGTTCTTCATGGAACCTCACCAGTCTTCACTCCGATATATATCTCTACTCCCTTTCACACCCAGACACCAAGAACAGACCATCTATGCTTGTTCCCTCTATTTTCTAACCTCCTACCCAATTCTCTGGCAATGTGGCTTCCAACTTCATCACTTAAATGAAACTTCTCTCTCCAGAGTAACCTTGGATAACCAAGTGGTAAGCAGTGACTTCACAAACCCAAAGCCTCCAGTCCACATCCTTCTTGACCTCCTCAACATCTGACATTATTTCCCACTTTCCCTGGGTTTTTGTGGTGCTGCTTCCTCCTCACTCTCCTCATACATACCTGTACACTCCTCTATCTCCTTTGCTAGGTTATCCCTGAATCCTACACTCTGCATGTGAATGTGCCCAAGGGTTCTGTTTTAGCCTCCCATTTCTGTTCCATTCTCTTATAATGATCTCATTAGTTCTCATGGGTTCAAACTAAGACCCCTATGTAGATAACTCTTGTATCTATACATTCTAACCCTAGAATCTCTCTTGAACCCTAGTCTTGCAAGACTGACTACTTATTAAATAGTTCCAATAGGATGTGCTATAAGCAGCTCAAATTCATAACCTTCCCCTCTTCCTCACTTCCTGATGGTCTCTAAAGTTCCTTCCAGATCTAAGTATATGATCCCTTGATCCTTGGAGTTCTTTTTCTCTAAATTTTGGCCTGATTGACTATCTCTCTATAAATCCTAAAGCCAAAAATCAAAAGAATTTTCACTCAGAGTGAAAAATAATTGTGGGGAGTGGTTAGGGGGAGCAGAAAACCAACTAATTATCAATATAGGCACCCTGGGATATGGGAAGGAGGGACAGTCTGATTCTTGCCACCATAAGGGGGAAACAGAGCTCCAAAAGGAGAAGTTATGAATGAGTAAGATGGGAACAGTTAAGAAGTCAAGCCAACAAGCATTTATTAAGCACCTACTGTGTGCTTAAGCACTGGGGATACAGAGAAAGGCCAAAGACAAGCACAGCAAAGAGTAATGGCAGCATCCTAAGCCAAAGTCCCATTTGCTGTGCTAATTTCAGCTCATTGAGGACCCTGCCAACTAGTCGAGCTTTTAATAATCTGGTCACCAAGAAACAGTAAACCAGAAAGGGCCAAGTCAAGTGCTTTAAAAATATATCTTGAGACAAAAGAGTTTTCTTCAGAAGTTGGATCTGAGGGTCCTTGTCTTAAAAGAAAGGAGGCCTTCTTGGCTTCTTCCAAATGGAAACTCTCTTCCTGAGTGTTCCATGCTGTCACATCAGGCCAGTGGTGAACAAAGGGCACAGTGGCCATCCCTCTTTGCCTTCGTGGGGTCAGAGTTTCTCTTCCATGAGAAACATTACACCGTATTTGTGCAAGCGTTCAGCCCGTGACTCACGGTACAGTGTATCTGTGCTCTTGGACTCCATCCAAGGGTTTGCCAGAACTAATCCTCCTCCTCCTCCTTGACAATGTTTGAATCACATTGGATTTGGATTTCTCCAGTGAACCTCATCTAAGGGGAGTCTTTTCCCTAATACAGTAATCTTCTCCACCATGAAATGCAAACATTTACCCGAGCTGAAGGCATCAAAGGGAGCACTACAGATAATCAGTTCCCTCTGGCTCCTGAGGAGGCCCTTTGGGGAAGCATACCAACATATTCACAGCTTAGAAAGGAAGGTTGCATGGACAGCTTGGTGGTTTAGTGGATTGAAATCCAGGATGAGAAATGACCTGAGACAAGTCACAAAGGAAGGAAGGAAGGAAGGAAGGAAGGAAGGAAGGAAGGAAGGAAGGAAGGAAGGAAGGAAAGAAGGAAGGAAGGAGGAAGAAGAGATTCCTCCTTGCCTCTGGAATTAAATAGAAACCTCCATTTGGTTTTTGAAATCTTTCACAATATTTTACACTTCTTCACACACTCTACCTTCTTACTAAAGTGGCTGGTTTACCTCTTCCTCACACATGACATTCTGCTTCCCACTTTCCATAGTGAGTAATCTGTCCTTATCTCCTCTTCTTCCACTAAAACTCAGCTCAAGTGGATAGAATGCCATGCTGGGGACAGAGAGATTTGAGTTCAAATCTAGCCTCAGACACTTAGCAGCTGTGTGACCTTGGGCAAGTCATTTGGCCCTACATAAAATGGCAAACTACTCCAGTATCTTTGTTAAGAAAATTCCAAATGGAATCATAAAGAGTTGAACACAATTGAAATGACTGAAAAATCATGAACTATAAAGCTATAATGATGCTCCCAGTTAAGAAGTGCTCTGCCCCCAGAAATTACTTTGTGATTATATGTATACATGTGGTGTATATACATTTGTGCACATAAGTGTATATATATACACCCATGGGTTACATAGATTTTCTATGTGTATGTATATATGCATCTCTTCTTTTTATCCCAAGTGCCTAACACTGTGTTGGGCACACAGTAGATGCTTAAGAAATAATTGAATGAATTGAAGAGGTTTATTTTTAAATTGTCTGATCCAATTTTATGCTTATTACTTTTAAAGTACACTTTCAAAAGATTCAGAAAAATATTCCAAGGTGAAATATATTGTCATTTTTGATGCCTGATCAAGGAGTGGTATACCTCTAGTAACAACAACAACAACAACAACAACAACAATTTGCATTTGTATATTACTTGGAGATTTTCAAAGCATTTTTTCAAATATTTTCTCAAATTTTATTTTTAAAAAACCCTCGGGAGGTGAGTGCTAATATTATCCTCATCTTAAAGACGAGGAAATGGAGACTGAGTGGTTAAGTGACTTGCCTAGATTCACACAGGTAGTGAGCATCTGAGACTGAATTTGAACTCAGGTCTTCCTAACTCCAAATCTAGTAGTGTACCATCTAGCTACCTGATGCCAACTCTGTTATTGATTCTTCTCCAAGTGCCCTTTGGATCCTGACAGTTTAGATGACCCACCTTTGCTGGATGAACGCTTCATGTGCCAGTGCAATAGCGATCCAATCACAAGTGTTTTGGGCTTTCTCTCTTGTGCGAGGGTCTTTCTCCAGGGAATAAATCCAAGTGACACTTCCCTCAATCATCGTCTAATCAGATTCCCCCTTCCTGGTGCTCAGTTGTTTGGATCCTCAGCATTTTTAGGCATGGCTGTCAAGCACACGTCCGTGCCAAGTCCGTGTTTCTTTGTAGACCATCCATCAGTCCCCACTGCTGGCCATCCCTTAGAATCAAATGCACCAGGTGATCTCAGAAACAATCAGTACCCTCAAAACAAAGATGGAGGTGCTTCCTCTGTCTTCCTAATTCAAATTAGAGTAGAAAGAACCATGTTCTTGGAGCCCAGAGATGCGAGCTCAAAGCCCAGCTCCAACATATACTAGCTTTAAGACTACGGGGGAGTTGTTTAAGTCTGTGAGCCTCAGTTCCTGATTGGTCTAATGGCGATAATATGACTCCCACTACCAAACCTGCAGGGTTGTTATGAGACAAGTGCTTCATAAGCATGAAAGTGCTACCCAAATGGCAATGATTGTGAATAATCTGTAAAAGCTTTGGGGAAATTAAATAGAGTGACCCTCGTGTCATTGTAAAACCTTGATTCTTTCTTTGTAAGCCTATTAAAGGCAGCCAGGTGGCTCAGTGGATAAAGCGCTGAGCCTGGAGTCAGAAAGACTCGAGTTTGAATCCGGCCTCAGACACTATAGCTGTGTGAGCCTGGGCAAGTTCCTTAACCTCTGCCTCAGTTTCCAACAACTTTAAAATTTAGTTCATAATAGCACCTACTTCCCACAGAGTTGTGGTGAGGATCAGGTGAAATAATATTGGGGAAGCGCTCAGCACAGTGCCTATATCTTCCATTCCTTTCCTCTCACTACTTCGGTGTGCTTCTTGACTTGGACTCCTTTACAATTCCCTCCTAATAGCACTTATTAAGCCCCACTCTGTGCAAGACACCAAAAACGCCAAGATGATAAACTCCATGACCCCTGCCCACAAGGAGGATACAACTTTGTCTTCAGCCACTGTCACTATCTGTGGATATTTCCTTCTGCTCTGTGATGTCACGGGTCTGTGGGTACCACCAGTGTGCTCGAAGGACGCTTAAAGGATATGTTCTCCTAGACAACTAAAGTGGCTTCCTCAGGAGCAGGATGAAGTGGACAAGAGGCAGAGAAGGGGAAGGAAAGAGTCAGAGAGGGAGAGAAAAGGAGAACTTTTTTTTCTGAGATAACTGGAGGAATTAGAAAGTGGATGGACAAAAAAAGTATGCTGCCCTCTGAAGAGGTATGGGAAAGGATTATGATATAAAGACAAAAGGCATCAACCAAATGGGTTGGGTTTTTTATTATTTAAAGAAAGGACATGGGAAGTAGAGTGGGAAGGCAGAGCTTATGTGTTTAGGTGAGAAAGAGGTTGCCTGAGATAGAATTACCTGATCTATGAACCACAAAGTCAGGAGAAAAGTAATGGAAATGGTACGTGGTTGAGGAGAAGAGAGGCAGTGGTGGGGAAGAGCCACCGGGTGATGTGATCAGTTACTTCAGCATGGTTCCTCTCCAGAGAAGTAGCCCAGAGCTGGAAGGAGAAAGGAACCATACGCATAACATATTTAAACATTTACAACTCAGATGTTTATAAGTCAAGGATTATCTATACCCTGAGACAGACTCGCTATGTACATTTCCATAATCTTCCCAAACCATTGTTTATGTGTGATGTTCTAGTCCCAAATAGGGGGAAATGTGCTGCTTTATAAAAATATCCTCAGCATCACATGATACTATTGACCCCAACATTGCCTCCCAGCTTGGGATTTTTAACCCCCTGGAGAGAAATGTTTACTCCTTCCTCAGAAGTGGGGGGTTTTAATTCTTTTTATGTGAATGATTTGAACGTGACTAATATTCTTCACTAATATTAATATCCTAATAATATTCTTCTAGGAGGAACCAATAGAAACCAGGAAGCATAGGTTCCAGGTCTGGTGTGGTCACTAAGTTGGACCATCTTTGGCCAAAACACTTTACTTTCTGGGCCTAAATTTCCTAAAATGAGGAAGGTGGCTTAATGATGACTCTGATCCCTTCCATTCTAAAACCTCTGATTCTCTGTCACTGGGTGTCACTTTGGAAAATGTCAAATATTTACTTCTCCTCTTGCTATAGTCATTTTCCTGAAGCATAGGTCTGTTCATGTCCCACTACTCAAGAAGCATTAGGGGTAGAACGTGAATCATGGAACCATGGAAAATTTTTCTTAATCAATTAAAAAATATTTTTAAAAACCCAGTGGAATTGCCCATTGGCTATGGGAGGGGGATGGAAGGAGGGGAGGGAAAGAACATGAATCGTGTAACCATGGAAAAACTTTCTTAATCAATTAAAAAAAAAAGCAGATGTTTGGGAAATCCAGAGGTTGGACTTCCCCGTGCATGGTCTCTATAAGTATCTTTGGCTTTCATTTTGGCTCATCTCTCCCTGAAATTGAAGGAAAAATCAGACTAGAGAATCATACTTCTCTTTTACCTCAGACTTTTGTCCCCTTTTCTCTTTTATAGTATGGCAATTTTCTATAGTCCTGGCTGCCAATGGGCAAGTTCAATATTGCTGCAATTGTCCTGCATGCTTTTAGGATATACGCTACCTTAAATGGGCCTTGCTGGTGATTCAAGGACCTGTTATGATTTTATTTTTACTCATAATTTTATACACATAGGGTTTTGATATAATTATTTTTATCTATAATTTTTTTCTCTTCTATTTGTTTTTTGTTTTTTTTTTGAGAATTGATTCATATACCTAATAGCTCAGCCATGCATCCTGGGATGATTCTAGTGTTGGTCAACACCCTCGTGGGGGGATTGTATAATTATCCTAAAATCCAAGGTTTGAGATCTTTTAAAGCAATTTTAGGAAAACAAAATCGCCAACACCCAGAATCAAGAAAGTGGATCTTCTGGAGAAGATGCCAATAAGGATGCCTACAGAAATCACACACTATATCAAGAGATCCAGAGTGAACTTTGGGATATAATGAACTGAACTGAATGGAGTTGAACCTATCATTTATTTTGAATATAAACTCTTATGCCAAAGGGGAGTGCCCCCAATTGCATTTTTGTCAATGTGTTTATCAATTCTTTCTTCCTTCCTTTCTTGCAATACTATGCACCTCTAGTAAGAGAATCTTTAAATGTATAGGCTCCATTTGTAGAATAATTCAATGGGGAGACCTGACATGTTAATCTCCTAGAAAACTCAGGTGAGGAGATTTAACATGCTGGTGTCCCAAAGAATCAGAGGTGGTGGGGGAGGATTGTGCAAGGGAAGTTAACTCTTCCCCCCTTTCTGGGATGTACGGGTGACATCTGTCTGCATATGTGAATGAGGGCTTGACCTAAACATGATAGATGGGATAAAAGGGGTTAACCAGGAAGCGTTCACTCTCTCTGTTTCTGGCATCTGGCCAAGAAACTTGCATGTGGGGGTGCTGCTGAAATAGCCATGTGGGTATCTAGACTAGGCCTTAATCTCTCTCTCTATTTCTCTTCTTTTACCTATCCAAGTAATCCTAATAAACTTTATTAAAAATCTAAGGACCATCCGGCCTCAGGCACTTCCCAGCTGTGTGACCCTGGGCAAGTCACTTGACCCCCATTGCCTACCCTTACCACTCTTCCACCTATAAGTCAATACACAGAAGTTAAGGGTTTAAAATAAAAAAAAAATCTAAGGACCAGAGTCCCAATTTTACAATAACGGGGGGGACCCAAGGAAGCTATCCTGCTAGCCACATACATATTTGGCTCAAGCCATTTCTTGTTTTCCAGACAGAATGTTGTTCCCAATCTCTGTCTCTGGGGCAGTGAATGTAAGAGAATGTCAAAACAAAGGAATGAGGAAAGAGGCTTGAAGCACAGACTCAACTAGAAAATTATACACAGCATTACTTAGAAATAGAAATAATACAGTATTAAAAATAAATTTTCTCAGTCCCAAAGCATTTAACTGGGCAGGGACCCTTGCCTTTTGTTAAGGCAGAGTGGAGACTTCTACTGTTTCTTCAATATACAAAAGAATACAGCCTCCCCAAGGCATTTGGCAGGCATATACCCTTTTGTCCTTGCTAGACATCTAGATTTGGAGTGACCTGGTCTGCAAGAGGGGAAACAGCCCTAAAATCCTGATTAAGACAACATATTTTTCTAGTCAAAGATAGCAAAAGGAAGTTGGGTTTCATAAATTACCTGACGTTGTGTCTTAAAAATTAAAATACCCGAGAAGGGTGGGTCACATACAGTTCTGTAGCTTAGTGAAGCTTTAGTGATCCACCCACTTTCCCCATGACAAAGTTATGGGGGAAGAGTTGAGATCTCTAAGAATACTTCTTCATTAAAATATCTACCAATTGGGACTGCCAAAGAGTGTCCAAAGGAAGTACCCTCAGGCCAATCAGAGGGAAGATACACATTGCTCAGCATAAAAACAATGCAGCACAGACATTTGGCATCTTTCCTTGTAGAGCCACACCTGAATAACGCATCCTTTATTAACAGATCACATGCCTTTATTAGTAAACAATATGACATTTGAAGAAATGGCCTCGTGATATTTTTTGGCCAGAATTCTGGGCGTTGTGCCCTTGATAGTCTCCATATGATTTTTTTCCGAATGAATTCTGTTGGGGGTTTTTGCCAAGTTTTCTGAAGTATACCTTTGATAATCTGATAAAGTACAGGTTAACTTTATTGTGAGAGAAAAGAAAGACTGCTGTTATCAGTCAGAAGAATTGAGAAGTCTTTTATAGACTCCAAAGCAGATTTTCAATGTGTTCCAAAAGGAGTCCCCATTTTCATAGGCAAAATTTCTGTACTTGAAAAATTACCTCATTGAAACTATACAAAGCTTCTAGGGATTTAAAGAGGAGCTTCCGTTATAAAATGTTAGCCCTATAGTTCTATATCCAATACAATGCAATAAACATTAAGTAGCTGCTATGGGCAGCTAGGTTGTCCAGTGAATAGAGTGCTGGACCTGGATTTAAGAAGCCCTGAGTTCAAATATTGCCTCAGATATTAACTAGCTGTGTGGCCCTGTGAAAGTCATTTAACTGCTATCTGCCTCAGTTTCCTCACCTGTGAAATGAGAATAATGATAACACTTACCTCACAGGATTGCTGTGAAGGATTGAATAAAATAATAATTACAAAGCCCTGAGCATAGTAGCTGGCACACAGTGAGCACTATATAAATGTTAATTATTTCATGTTAGAGTTGGGCTCTTCTTACTTTTGGCAAGGGGGTAGGGTCACTGTCCAAGCTTCAGGCTCCTTTTCTCTGCTATTTTCACAGCTAGTTATGGAGGCTTGAAAGGTGTCAGTCCTTCCGAGGTGAAGCTATCCTGGTATGAGCAATGGTTCTTTTCCAGGTAGGGCCGCATCTCTCTCTCAACCTCAACTCTTCTCCTCTCTGGAACTACAACCCATACCCAGGTAGGTAATTTGCTCCCTTGAGACCCCAATTGCTCCTCTCTGCCCCAGTGGTTCTGGTTCCTGGTTCTGCTCCTNCCTTCCTTCCTTCCTTCCTTCCTTCTCTTCCTCCTTCTCTTCCTCCTTCTTCTTCCTCCTGCTCCTTCTTCTTCCTCCTCTGTCTTCATCTTAGAATCAATACTGTGTTCCAAGGCAGAAGAGTGGTAAGGGCTAGGCAAGGGGGTTAATAAGTGACTTTCCCAGGGACACATAGCTAGGAAGTGTCCGAACCTACATATTAACCTAGGACCTCCTATCTCTGGGCCTGGCTGTCAATCCACTGAGCCACCTAGCTGCCCTCACTATAGATTCTTGATCAGGGTACTTGGGACCTGTGTTTTAGGAATGCCAAAATGGCAGCCATGTGGAAGAGTCTGGAGAAGGGAGAAGCTAGAGAAAGGGAGACCAATTAGGAGACCATCACAGTAGTCTGGGCCAGAGGTGATGAAGGGCTGAATGGGTTTGGTAGAATAGAGAGAAGGGGATGGGAGAGAAACAGTGTTGGGATAGAACTGACAAGATGTGGTGACTGACTGGAAATGAGGAATGAGGGAGAGGGATCTGAGGATAACTCCAAGTTTTCACTCCAGGATTACTGGCCGGAACAGAAATAGGGAAAATTTAGTCAGATTTAGATTGCTCCACCATACTCTAACTTGCCAATTCTTAAAGAACAGAGACTTTGATGAGAGATGTATGGAAATATGGTACCACATTTTACAAATGATCAAATATGTTTCTCCTGTGTTTTTTGACCTGTTGCTTTTAGCAATAACATTCCAGTTCCTTAAGTTACCCTTTTATATATTTAAGTTTCCTATGCATTACTGTCCCACTAGCTAACTCCTCATAAGTTTGAACTCTGTCAAGACTGGAGAGTTTCTTGGCAATTTTTTCTTTTTCTTTGGACCATTTGCCAAGCCCTCCTTCATCATAACAATGGTAATCTAGAAAAATCAGCTTAGCTATAGGAGTTAAAGCTGGAAGGATCTTTGAGATCATATAGTCAGATGCCTTACAGATAAATGATGAGGAAACTGAGGCCCATGAAAAAGGAAGAGAATTTTCCAGGTAGTAAACAGCAAAAGCAAAATTTGAGCTCAGGTCCCCGGATTCCATGGGCAGCTGGGTGGTATGATGGATAGAAGATCTGAGTTCAAATGTAGCCTGAGATTAGCTGGGTAAGACATTTCACTCTATTTGCCTTAGTTTCCTCATCTGTAAAATGAGCTGGAAAAGGAAATGTCAAACCTCTCTAATATCATGGCCAAGAAAATCTTAAAAAGGGGTCATGAAGAATTAACACAACAGAAAACAGCTCAATCACAACAATCCCAACTCCTTGGATCAGGAAGGTGGCATTTGTGTGTGTATGTGTGCATGTGTGTGTGCGTGCGTGTGTGTGTGTGTGTGTGTGTGTGTGTGTGTGTGTGTGAATTCAGCACTGACAAGTCCTCAGTTCTCTCACTATATGGATCACACAGTATTTCGTTCTCTACTCGCTCCCACCCCCTAATTCTCTTGATTTAAAATGCTTTTCATCATAGTTATTCATTATACCTGGTATCTCATTCTTCTTCACTGGGAATTCCATGAGGTCAGGGACTATGTCTTACTGTATCTCTGTACACCCTGAGCCACTCATCACAGTGATCTCTGCTCTAGCCTCCCTCTGCTATCCAATTCCTCATCCCCATATCTTATCACTGTTTATCCCTTGCCAAACCCCACAATCGGCTCTTCTATTCTTCCTCAGCTGCTGAGGAAGGGGAGCTGGAAGCAATCATGAAACCAAGCTCACTGGAAATCACTATGAATTCCACTATATAATCACCAATGGGCCTTAACTGAAGCACCTTTTACTTCTAAATGATTCCAGTCCCACATTGCATGGAAGCTTCCAAAGTCTCTCACACAGCATACTTTCCATGGAGGACCTTGCTTCTAACTTTATTGAGAACACTGAAGAAGAAATATACCATGAACTCCCTCTTCTCTTTATTTTTTAAAAACGCTTCCATTTTGGAATCAACACTGTATATCAGTTCCAAAGCATACGAGTGATAAAGGCTGGCCAACAGAGGTTAAGTGACTTGTGTGAAAGAAAATTCTTGACTCAATTGCCCATCTTGTGTTAACACTAACTTAAATACCCTTACTTAGTACCTCCAGAGACTGAAGACAGGATTAATTCTCCTTTGTCTACTTTTAAATTGAATCAACAAAAGATTAAACACCCTACTTAGTACTAGGTGAGAAGCCAGCAAGGTACTTAGAGAATTCACCCCCTTAGGAATTTAATCAACCAGGAATCTGTGAATCTTTTTGATGACAAAAGGTGAGAAGTTGATCCTACAGACACTGTCCCCTGGGCAATGCTAGACAATTTGGAAACTGTGATTGGCCCTTGTGAAGAGGAGATGGGACAAGAAGTCACCATAAAAAGCAAGCTCCAAACTCCTTCAGAGCAGATTGTCTTTGAGAAGATAGTCTGAAGAGATCGTCTTCCGGAGATAGTCTTAGATAGTTTTTGAGGGAGCTTCACTGGAGACTACAGCTTGGATTGTGGGCTCAGAGCTCGGCTTCTACTTGGACTCTGACTCTTGGATTACTTCATTGGGTGAATAAAAAGCTGACCCCTTTCTTAGCTTCTGGAGGGAATAGCTTCCATCCTGGAGGAGGCCCTGTGGTTACTCACTACCAGCCTTTCTGGTTGAAAGCTAATTAATCTCTGCCTGGATTAAACAGACCTGGAGCAAAACATTTAGGTTGACAGGATAAATAACTTCTCTATCCCCCTCACATTTATCTTCTTTATTGTTTCCTCTCTATTTGTAGATATAATAAATACTGGAGACCACATAATTTCATATAATCATCATCCAGCCATTAATTTTAACCTTTACACTTCCCCAGGGTCCCACAGCTAGAAAATGTCTGAGGCCAGATTTGAAACCAGTCCTCCCATCTCTAGGCCTGGTTCTCAATCCACTGAGTCACCCAGCTTCTCCAATTCTTCCTCTCTAAGTCAAAACCCCTTGACTTCATCCCTGATTCTCTCTTCCTTTCTACCAGTCTCTGGTAATGAGGGAGCCCTTCTCCTTTTGAATAACAATACCTTTACCTGTGTACTTGCTTACCTCCCATTACATCTCTGGAAGACGGAAACCCACTATTATTCCTGCTTGTTCTTTCCAATCTTTCATTTCTCCCTAGCTACTTATTCCTTCCCAACTGCCTTAAAAATGCCAGTCCTTCCATCCTTATAAAACCTCGTCTAGATCCTGCCATCCCCCTAAGAGCTCACCCCATATATTCTCTCCTTTTCATAGCCAAACTTGTAGAAAATCGTTCCTCTCCTCTCAGGTCTCTCAGGCCTCTGTAATCTGCTTTCCGGACTCCATGGTCCACCTGAGTTTGTTCTCTCCAAAGCCACCTGTGATCTTTTCATTGCCAAAATCTCATGATCTTTTCTTGATTCTTCAGAATCCACCAGTGCTGCTGTTTGTGTGAACATGCAGTTAAAGAGAAACGGTGCCAATTTGAATTGGCACCTGAATGCCTTTAAAACTTGTACTGCAAAGCAATGAATTTATATTGAATTGGATGTTTCATGAGTGCTTCATTTTACACCTTGTTTGAGCCGAGAGTGACCTAGAAAACAACCACTTCCAGGGACTGTCTACCAAGGTGACGCAGGCTCTACTCTCCACTGATTCATCCTCGGCATCAAAACTGATGCTTTTTCTGGAGTATGAAAACACTGACGTTTTCTCTATTTATTAGCACAAGGCAAGAAAAACACAAAACACTGCCATTCCTTGAGAGGAAGTCTCCTGGGAGAGGATTTTATAACTAGTGTTAAAAACGAGTTATTTTTATTATCTGCAAATCCAGCGTGGTCTACAGAAATTGGCTTCTGACTCTATGCATTTCCCCATGTTTCTGTGAAGAAAGTGAAATCTTTTCTCTTCATAATTCATTTCTTCCTTAAGGCTATAGATCTGTAAAGCATGTTCTTCAACATAATGCTGTGAGGAGGTAGGTGGTAATGATATTTTTATCCCCACTGTACAGATGAACAAACTGAGAATCAAAGTGATGAATTGATTTTCCTGTGGTCAAACCCCCTCTCAGTTTAATTATGAAGCAAACAAGTTGACAAACTAGGAAGCAAACAAAAAAAAGCAAGCGAATGCATAAAGCAAAGAAAAAAAAAGAAGCAGCAGCAAAACAAAATAAAGCAAAGTTTTTCCCACTGGCCTGTCTCCTTAAAGGTAAAACTGAGGTCTCCTCGATTTCTATGAATTCTAGGGTCTTTGTCACATCTCTCCAGAGAGAAACACAAATCTAGACAGCTCAGTTCAACCAGACAAGCATTTATTAAGTCTTTATTGGATGATGAAGGCAGCTAGCTGGATAGAGCTCCAGGCTTGGGGTCAGGAAGACTCACCTTTCTAAGTTCAAATCTGGCCTTAGACATTTTCTAGCTGTATGACCCTGGGCAAGTCACTTAACCCTATTTGCCTCAGTTTCCTCTTCCATAAAATGATCTGATCTGGAGAAGGAAATGTCAAACCACTCCAGTTCTTTGCCAAGAAAACCCCAAATGGGGTTGCAAAGGGTTGGTCACAACTAAAATGACTGAACAACGACTACTAGTATGTGATCAGCATGCAGAGAGACAAACACAAGCACCCCAGCCCCACAGGAGATCCAAGACTTTCTGTGATAAATCCCACCAGCCTGTATTAACCTCCAAACTTGAGGGGAAAAAAAAGAGCCATGTCAGCAAAGTGTTCTGTGAGAAACCAGGCCAAAGTCTTCAAAACAAACACAACTGTTCCCTTTTGGGGTTTGCCATGAGTGGCTACTGCTGCCACCTTAGGTGGGACAGCGCCCAGAACCAAAGGGGCTTGGGACTGAGTGCTAAAAGAGAATCCCAAGCCCAAGGTGGCCCCCAAAGCCACCTGATCTACCAGCCCTCCGGCCCAGCAGGCCAGGCTTTTAACTCTCACATCGATGACTGGTAACGGCTCTTAAATAATAATTGACTGGTTGGATTCCATTTTGAATCTTTTGCTGACACGGCCTTCCAGGTGGCAGGTGTATTCTAAAGATCAGAAGCACATTTCCATTCTTGGAGCAGTTGTTAGAAAACCTGAAGCTACTCAAGGGAGGGAGGCTACAGGCCAGCAATGGAGACGAAGCATTTCTCTGTCTCGCGTCTTAAACCTGGAGAGATCTTTCTTCTTTAACTCACGTTGCTTTCCATGGAGATCACATTTCAGTGGCTTCTGTAAGAGGGGCTTATGCCACCGAAGTCACCGTGGACAGGAACTCGTTCACTGTCTCCAACGGACCCAGAAGGTGACCCAGGGCTTGGCCAAGGACTTAAGAGAGGGAGCAGAGTGGCCTGCATCTGGGAGCCTAGGCACTATTTTTATTGACCCCAAGCCTTGTGCTAAAACAACATTCTTCTTTTTTTATACTTCTTATTTTTATTCTGTCTCACTCACATTCATTCAGTGAGGGGCAGGTAGGTGGCTCAGTAATAGAGAGAGAGTTCTAGAGACAAGAGGTTCAAATCTGGCCTTGACACTTCCTAGCTGGAAGCCCTTGGCCAAGGCACTTAACCCCGATTGCCTGGCCCTTATTTCACTCTTCTGCCTTAGAGCCACTACATAGTATTGATTCTAAGATGGAAGGTAAGAGTTTTAAAAAGAAAATTAACATTCATTCGTTCAGTGATATCGTATTACTGCTGGTATTTGGCAGAACTTCTAACTGTGTCACTGAGATCCGAGATCCATACATGTATAATGCAATTGAATGAAAATAGATATTGAGGCCAAAATAACTTTTGGAAATATTATGGGGGGAGTTTTCTCTGGAACTCAATATTTAGTAGACTTGGCTTCCTCAGATAATGGTGGACGCATCTTTTGACCCTAAAGAAGGGATGGAGGAAAGGTAAGACAAGAAATAGGCCAAGAACTAAACACTTTTTGATGATTCAGGATTAGGAATCGATTGACATATCCACTCTATGTATTTCATCGTTGGATAGATGTTTTCCACAAAAATCACCTTTCGAAACGAATGCTTTGAAAGAAGGACTTTCTGTGATGGTTTGGTAGATCAGTGACCACACTAGGATGGGCATTTCCATGGGGGCACATCATTCCCCCATTTTTTCCTACTCTTCTTTTACCCTTTGTGATTCTTGTCTAGGTATTTCCACAGAGCCCGACGGGCCATACCCTCATCCATTACTTTCTGAGTCTCAGTGTAAGTCTGTTTTATCCCTCCATTTTGATACATAGTTAATCCAGGTTTGTTTGTTTTTTTTTCTAGTCATAAACATGCTGGATGCTGTCTTTTGGGGTAGCTAGGTGGCACTGAGGTGGATAGAGTGTTATGCCTCGAGTCAGGAGGATCAGAGTTCAAATCTCACATCTTATACTACTTGTGAGACTTTGGACAAGACATTTAATTCTGTTTGCCTCAAGTTTCATTATCTGTAAAATGAGCTGGAGAAGGAAATGATAAAACACACCAGCATCTTTGCCAAGAAAACCACAAATAGGGTCACAAAGAGTCAGACACAATGGAAATGAGTGAATGATGATGTCTTTTATGACACTTTTTTACACACAGTGATGGCTGGTCAGTGGGCAGAGAACCATCACAACTGGGGACACTCTACTTGTATTGTTTTCCAGCATCCATCCTGAATAGATAAAACCACTTAATGGGCTGGGGCAATGTGGTGGCATCTTCTTTCGCTTTTGCCCCAACTGTCTGACTGTTCACAAATTTTGGCTAAGATGGCAGTCAACAATTCCATGCCAATAGACCTAACCATTTGTCTTGTCCTAAGTGCCTCCAGATCTTGCCATCTGCCATTTTCTATCTTCCTGGCATTGTCATCTGATGACCTACTTCTACCACATGGAAACTTCCCTTCTACCCCACTACCGAGCCCTTTTAACATGAGCCCTTTTTGGGCCAGGACTAATTACTGTAAATTTTTTTAATGAAGAAAGAATTCTGTGTTCAATCAACTTCTGAGTCTTTATGACTTCTGACCATTTGGTCCTGTTTTGTATTTTACTGAGATCCCTTCAGATTCAAAGCCAGCTATTTCTTCTCCCCTAATTCTTCATTTGAACATCCCCCATACTAGCACATCTTCATCCCTGGAAGTCGGATTTGGTTTGGGGGGGGGGGAACAAATGAACAAATAAAATTATTCTGAGGCAAATTTGCCAAATATAAGGCATGGTCACATTGTGGGAATAAAGGCATTAGTCAAAAGAAGAATTATAATTATAAAGTAACGAGATTGGCGTTCTCGTGTGGCTTAAAACCTGGCCCTGAAGGCAGTTTCAAAGAAGACGTTCCAAAAATATTTGAGCAATGGTAACACTGTTGGAACAAGATATTCCACAGAAGGTCAACATGCATTTGGATACAGACATTCTTCCACGTCTATTAAAAAAATCAGTCATATAAGAAGATTCCTCCCCCTGATCCTTTGACAGGGGCATGGTGCACAGGTGTGGAACAGTGCATGCAATGTCAGATTTTTTGATGTGTTGATCACTTTTACAGCATTTTTTCCTCTTTTTAAAAAATGCTTTGTTGTAAGAGACGGCCCCCTGGAGGGGGAAGGACACAGGGAAATCCAGGTGTGGTTAAAAAAAGAAGATACGAAAATACATTTCAAAAATCAGTGAAATTTCGAGGTCCCCAGGGAGTTGGTCATTCGAATTTCAAAAGTGAAACAGTCCTTTCTGAGTTAAGGTTTGGGGGCAATTCACTAGGCTTGCTCATATCTGAGAGACCCAAGTCCTAAGGTATTTCAACCTGAATTTGTAAGACTCATTTTCAAGGAGTTGGAGCTTTCCAGCTGAAACCCAATCCTCTGAAGGACAAAGAAGGCTTGCTTTCAAAGAATTGCTGCCCCCCATTCAGAAATGTAAAGGCGAGTCAGAAAGATGACTGGCAAACCCAAACCACTATCCCATCGCTTAATCGAGCTTAATGTTTTTATGTAAAATCCAAGAAAGGAGATAGCAATAAAAGTCTGGGCCACAGACAAAGAACAAATAGCGAGAGAGAAAAACAAGAGATGCTAAAGGAGAGGTGGAATATTCCAACTTGAAAGGGTTGAGATGGGACCTGTGATTCCCATGTGACTCTGGAAAGATATGCTTTAAACCAGTGATGGGCAAACTACGGCCTGCGGGCCAGATGTGGCCCCCTGAAATGTTCTATTCCTAATCTGACAAATACAACGAGTAGGATACAATACAATGAGACTTCGAAAGAGTTGCCTTAGAAACAGACTGACAGATAGGCATTTCCTTTCCTCTGGCCCCCTCTTTAAATAGTTTGCCCATCACTGCTTTAAACAAATCTAACTAGGGAGCAGCTAGGTGGCTCAGTGGACTGAGAGCCAGGCCTAAAGAAAGGAGGTTCTAGGTTCAAATCTAGCCTAAGATACTTCCTAGTTATGTGGTTTGAAGCAAGTCATTTAATCCCTATTTCCTAGCATTTACTGCTCTTCTGCCTTGGCACCAACACATACGATTGATTCTAAGATGGAAGGTAAGGGCTTAAAAAAGAAAGAACTTGAATACTTAATAAGAAAAAGCTCCAAAGAAAAGGGTGGAGATGGAACAGAGGGTAGAGTGGCATTGTAAGTTCAGACCTTCTACTCATTTGGGGAAATCCTGAACCAGAGAGAGGAAAAATGGGGGAGAATGTATACAAATAAAAGACAAAGGTAAAAAAAGTCGACATTGTTTTGCTCACTTTGTACAGAGGAAGTGGAAATAGAAGACCTGACCTCGTTTACTTTATATATAAACAATGCTGGGGGCAATGCTATTGGATGTTAAACAAAATAATACATTTACTGCAAGAAGCAGGGGAAAAAAGTGATGGGTCATTGACATCTGCTCCTGACCATCTGTACAGAAAGAGTCCCCAGAGAAAAGCCCCAGGAACATGTCCTAAGGCAAGATATTGGCAGTGGAGTCTTTGATTATCTGGAATGTCTGTCAATAAGCATTTTATTAAGCACCTTCTATGTACTTGCCCTGTGCTAAGTTCTGGGCATAAAAAGAAAGGCAAAAGACAGTCCCATCACAATTAGCTCACAGTCTAATGGGGGAGACAAATGAGCTACACACAGGAGAAACTGGAGAGAATCAAGGGAAGGCACTATGGCATTAAGGGAGATGAAGAAAGCCTGCTTGCCCAAGGTCAGATTTTAGCTGGGGTTTGACAGAAGCCAGGGAAGCCAGGAGGTGGAGATAAGGAAGGAAAACATTCCAGGCAAGGGGTGGGGACAGCCCATTAGTGAAAATAAATGGAAGGTCTACTGTGAACTATAGCACAGAAAGCCTGGGCCCTTGGACCACAGAATACATGGAGGGGAGGAAGCTAGAAGAATTCCTGCTGGAGCGCTCATTATGCCCAAAGGAGAGCTCCTATTACATTCTTGGCTTGCCTTCTGAATTTCATCTTTAAAAAAAAAATAACATTTTATTTCCCAAT
>NC_058135.1:11507753-11521875 GCF_016433145.1 Gracilinanus agilis | reverse complement strand
CTAGCCTAAGATACTTCCTAGTTATGTGGTTTGAAGCAAGTCATTTAATCCCTATTTCCTAGCATTTACTGCTCTTCTGCCTTGGCACCAACACATACGATTGATTCTAAGATGGAAGGTAAGGGCTTAAAAAAGAAAGAACTTGAATACTTAATAAGAAAAAGCTCCAAAGAAAAGGGTGGAGATGGAACAGAGGGTAGAGTGGCATTGTAAGTTCAGACCTTCTACTCATTTGGGGAAATCCTGAACCAGAGAGAGGAAAAATGGGGGAGAATGTATACAAATAAAAGACAAAGGTAAAAAAAGTCGACATTGTTTTGCTCACTTTGTACAGAGGAAGTGGAAATAGAAGACCTGACCTCGTTTACTTTATATATAAACAATGCTGGGGGCAATGCTATTGGATGTTAAACAAAATAATACATTTACTGCAAGAAGCAGGGGAAAAAAGTGATGGGTCATTGACATCTGCTCCTGACCATCTGTACAGAAAGAGTCCCCAGAGAAAAGCCCCAGGAACATGTCCTAAGGCAGGATATTGGCAGTGGAGTCTTTGATTATCTGGAATGTCTGTCAATAAGCATTTTATTAAGCACCTTCTATGTACTTGCCCTGTGCTAAGTTCTGGGCATAAAAAGAAAGGCAAAAGACAGTCCCATCACAATTAGCTCACAGTCTAATGGGGGAGACAAATGAGCTACACACAGGAGAAACTGGAGAGAATCAAGGGAAGGCACTATGGCATTAAGGGAGATGAAGAAAGCCTGCTTGCCCAAGGTCAGATTTTAGCTGGGGTTTGACAGAAGCCAGGGAAGCCAGGAGGTGGAGATAAGGAAGGAAAACATTCCAGGCAAGGGGTGGGGACAGCCCATTAGTGAAAATAAATGGAAGGTCTACTGTGAACTATAGCACAGAAAGCCTGGGCCCTTGGACCACAGAATACATGGAGGGGAGGAAGCTAGAAGAATTCCTGCTGGAGCGCTCATTATGCCCAAAGGAGAGCTCCTATTACATTCTTGGCTTGCCTTCTGAATTTCATCTTTAAAAAAAAAATAACATTTTATTTCCCAATTATATGTAATTATATATATAATTATATATATAATTACATATAATTGGGAAATAAAATGTTATTTTTAAAATTTAATATTATTATTAATTAAATAAATATTATTATTAATATTAATTTAATATATTACATAAATTATATGTAAGAATTTTATCCTTCTAAAGGTAAAGAAATGAATGAAAGAAACTAGCAGGCTGGGCTAGATTTTGAGCCACTAGAAGGATGAAGGTTGGGAGTTACATCATGCCTTGGCCTAGCTATCCCTAGTGGGGAAACACTCTCACCAGATTCCAGTGGTTGCCATCCTTCTTCTTGATGCATTTCCTTCATATTCTATAACTGATCAAGTCAAACATCATGGTATAACCCTAGTGATGTCCTTTCTACTTACAGTGTTTGTGTATTCATCAGGGTTTTCATTTGTAGATTTCTAGAACCCAAAGTGACTTTGGAGACCACAGGACCATAAATATATCATATATAACATATATTTATTTATATATTTATATTACATATAAAATTATATAATTTATAAATTTATAAATATAAATACATACATTGTGTGGTGCATGTGCAAACATTTTTTACTGATAGGAGCATGTGATAAAAAAAAGTTAATTTGGACAGCATTGGCTTAGAATCACAGAATATCAAAACTACCCAGCATTCATAGGATTGGAGAGTTGTAAGGGACCTTAGAATTCATCTAGGTCAGACCCCTCATTTCACAGAGAAGGAAATTAAAACCTAGAAAAGGAGCTTCCTAGATTCACAGGTACTCAGTTATAGAGCTGGAAGAGCACTCAGAAGCTCTCTGTGTAACTCATTTTAAAGAGCAGAAAACCGAGACCCACAGAAGTGACTTGTCCAAGGTCATAGAATTAGTGAGCATCCAAATCTGAACTCAGGTTCTCTGACATGAGTACCATTTCATAACTCTCTAACGAGGAGAGTAAGGCCCTTGCTCTAACAGTTAAGAATCTAACTGAGCATTTATAGTGGGAGCTATAAGGCAAAAAATGAATGGCAGGAGTGATCCAAACAGTAGCTTTTGCTCCTATAATCTCCAAACTCAGCCCTGCCTATTTCTTGGATCTTGAAGAATTCAGTGTCTCCTGCAGAGTGGCCTTACCTCTGCAGGGAACATCAAAGACCTTTGTGAAACTGAAAAAATGAATTTGTTAACAAAAATGTGTTTCCCAAATGGATCTTGGAATTGCTGTTTGAATATGTGTCCTCTTGTAGGATGAGAAGAGCAACTTCAGAAATGTAGCTGTAGAGGTATGACCCAAAGAGAAATACAATAACTCCTTCCCTGACCAATGGAGATTTCTCAGTGCCTTTACCACTTGGATCTAAAAGGAGATAAGATTCTGTCTTTGTCACTGTGGCCATCCTTAAGCATAACATAGCAATGAATGAGCCTTAACAGTAGGACCCAGACCAGGAGTTCTGGCCCTCAGGGACGTGGCCCACCCAGCTTCTAAGGTAGCCGAACATTAGAGACAGTAGCTCAGAAGGAGACAGATGCAATGAGTGGTTAGAGCTGATTTTCAAAGAGCTCTGCCAGTATCGGGGGTTTTCTTTGTACACCCATTTTATTTTCTCTCCAAGTTTCCCCCCTACTTTTTATTAAAAGTAGAATCCTTAAAATCAGACTTAACGTAAGGAAACTTTTTATCTGTGGCTGTAGCTTAGATGGTAGTGCTAGACTTGAATTCACAAAGACTTGGGTTCAAATCACCTCTGACATTTTCTAGGCATTTGAATGTGGGTAAGTCCCTTAACTGCAAGTCATCTACAATTACAGCAATGGTGGGAGGTGATCAGTGCTCTGATTTCCCTCATAGTTTCTTTTCTTACAGTCTCGTAAATGTTGCATGCCTTTGTTACTATATGTCTGTGCTACCTTGTTAATCATTTGTGTAGCTAGTAACTTATTTTTATCTAGAATACTGTTGCTATTGTTATGCAGTTGTTTCGGTAGTGTTCTATCCCTCATGACCTCATTAGGGGTTTTCTTGGCAAAGATACTGGAGTACTTTGCCATTGCCTTCTCCAGCTCATTTTACAAATGAGGAAATTGAGGCATACAGGACTTGCCCAGGTTCACACAGCTAGGAAGTATCTTGAGGCCAGATTTGAACTTAGGATGATGACTTCAGGCCTGGCACTCAAACTAGGGATATATACTTGCTGACTATATCTATATATCATTATATCTCTATCTATATCATCTATATCTATATCTATATATCCTCTCTCCTCTCAGAGCTCTGTAGTCTCCCCCTAGCCCCTACCTCCAAAAAATACACAAAAAACCCCACATGAAATAGCAAGTGGAAAAAAGTAAAAGAGAAAACAGAAGAGAATTCCGTAGGAGTAGACTGCTGCCTTGGTGGACCTCTGGTGGACCCTCACCTATGGTAACCTCTGGTAAGGGTTACTCTGTGTACGTGTGTGCTTGTGGACATATTTACACACAGAGAGTTAAATAATTGCTTTTGAGAAGTGGTTAATTACATTTAACCAATTACATATATTTAATAAATAGAGATGAGGCTCTGATTAATGAGGGAGAGATTGCCATGTTTATAATTAAAGAGGAAATACACAAATATGCCCCTAGATTTCCCCTGAACTCAGGATGAGAATGAATAGGGTAACAACTCAGTGTCAGGCTGAGGGCTGACCACCAAGTAAGTGTGATTGACCTGAAAACTCTGCTATATCACAATCAAAGTATAATTGGAAATAAAATCCCTCAGACTGAAGAGCAGAAAGGGTTTCTGACTGATAAACATTTAAATAAGCATTTAGCTTCTGTGGAGAAAAAGACAAAAATGAAATTGTTTCTGCCCTCAAGAAGCTTGCATTCTACTTTTGGGGGAAATGGAGTGGGATGTAGAGATCTCCTAATAGCTTTCCACCAGGGATATTTATATAGAAAAATATTTAAAACTCTTTTAAATTTAAATTTAAAAAGTTAGAGAATAATCATTAGGCAGACTAGGTCACACAGTGGATAGAGCACTGGGCTTGGAATCAGAAAGACTTGTCTTCATAAGTTCAAATATAGCCTCAGACACTTGCTAGCTGTGTGACCCTGAGCAAGTCATTTAACTCTGTCTCAATTTCCTCATCTATAAAAGGAGTTGGAGAAAAAAAATGGCAAATCACTCCAGTATCTCTGTCAAGAAAACCACAAATGGAGTCACAGAGTTAGACAAGGCTAAGAATGACTGAACAATGACTAAGGGACAATTACATTAGCTAATAGAAGACCTCCCACTTCTACAACCTACTTAGTACCCTCATGGTCACAGGAGTATCCATTTAGAGCAGGAAGTAATCTTAGGGGTCACTGAGTCTAAGACCTCATTTTAGAAAGAAAGAAAGAAATGAAGCAAGCCCCAAGAAGTTAGTGAGATTTTTGTCTTCCATCTTATGGAACTAATTCATTCATCTTCTCCTGTAAATCCTTATATGTGTCCAACCAATGCATCAGAGACTTCATGGTGTATGTTTGTTTTTAACATTGAGAAAGTAGCAAAGTAGGATACAGACTGTCCGTTTATGATTCTTCACTCCATTTAATTTGAATAAAAATGTATCAAGCATCCCCTATGCTAATAGAATGCTTGCTTGGGTTCAGATCCTCCCTGAGACACATACTCAACGTATGACTTTCAAGCCTACAACTTCTCAGGACCGTGGGCGACTCCCAATGACTACAAGTTGCAGAAAAGGTTTCAGTTTGCCTTGGTAGAGGGTATTTCCTCTCCTGAAGTTCTCGACACCAACAAAATCACAGGTCCAATTCCTACACCTATTCAAATTCTGAGGCATTATGCTATATACTTATACCATGTAAGGGTTTCTCTTTGTTTGGTGAGAAAACAAACTACAAATATCACTCAAAATAGACCCAGAAGGGACCCTAAAAGATCCTCTAGCATAATGGTTCTGAAATTTTTTGGTCTCAGGACGCTTTTACAGTCTTAAAATTATTGAGCCCCGTCACCCTCACTAAGAACCTTTGTTACACCTGTCAATATTTACCCAATCAGAAATGAAGACATCTTAGCTATTATTATGAAAACAGTTTTGACCATACAGATCCACAGAAAGGTTCTCAGGAACACCCAGAAGTCCAAGGACCATACCTGGGGAATTGTTAGTCAAGAACAACCCTTTCTCCAGAAGATGAGGTGACTCATCCAAGGTCACACAGCTAGTTAGTGGCTGAGCCAGAACCAGAGCCCCAGGCCTGTGAGGTACCACACTGCTTCTCCATTAGGTAAAATCTTAGTTGGTAAGTTTTGCCAGGTTTGCTAGGATTCTCCATAATTTCTATACTGCCTCTCCAGATAAAGTATCAGAGCAGAAACATCAGTTCCCTATCATGAAAATCACAGGGATTTGATTTCCAATTATTTGAAACATGGCAACAAGGGCTGTTTCCAAACTCCAAAAGCAGCTTGAAAATGAAACATTAGGAGAACAAAGTGATATATTTAAAAAAAGGATAATATCGCTAGCCCCTGGGTTATTCATCCCAAGCTAGGTCTGGCCAGGAGCAGGGCAGTGAGGCAGCTGAGTTGCCTTTGTTGTTCCATCTGTTGCTAAGACAAGGCTGAGTTAGAAGGCAGCACTGTCCAACAGCCATCGGTGTTATAGAAACTGCTCTAAACAAACTTCCCCAGCGGAGACCAAATGTGGAGGTCCAAGAAGGATGGTAAATGAGGGCGCCCAGCCCTCAATGTTACAGAGGCAATGGAATGCCCATAAATCAAAAAGGGAAGTATTCAAGGAAGAGAAATATGGTGAGGGGAGGGACAATCAGTTGTTCTCATGCCCAAAGGGGGAAAAATGTATGAAAATGGTCCCTAGGAAGAATGACAAAGCACCTGTCATCTTCCTCCTAAGCTTTCCTTTTTTTAAAAATTAGTTTTCACCAGGAAAAGGCTTATCTCTATGGACAACCATTTTGGGTTAAATAATTGAATATTGACAAGAGATAACATTTTTGTAGCTCTTTAAAGCTTGCCAAGAGCTTTATATATAGACACACCTTGGATATATTGCAGGTTCGGTTCCAGACCACCGCAATAAAGCAAATATCCCAGTAAAGAGAGACACAAAATTTATGGTTTTCCAGTGCCTATAAAAGTTCTGTTTGTACTATGCTGTAGTCTACTCAATGAGTTATAGTATTCTATCTTAAAAAATGAAGTACATACCTTAATTAAAAATATGTGGTTGCTAAAAAAATGCTAACTTTCATCTGAGCCACAGCAAGTTGTAATCTTATTTTGCTGGTGGAGAGTTGTGTCTATGTGATGGCTGCTGAAGGCTGTGGCAGTTTCTTAAAGGATGACCACTGTGAAGTTTGCCACATCGATTGATTCTGTCTTTCATTTGGACACTTTGAGGCCGTGGAAAGGTTATTAATTGGCCTAATTTCAGTATCATTGAGTCTCAGAGAGTAGGGAGGCTCGAGGAGAGGGAGACAGACAAAGAATAGCTGGTTGGTGGAGGAGAACACACAACATTTGTTGTATAAGGTCACCATTTTATATGGGCATGGTTTGTGAGGCCACAAAACAATTATAATATTAATGTCAAAGATCACTGACCCCAGATCACCATAATGGATATAATAATAATGAAGAGGTGCAAAAGATTGCTAGAATTACCCAAATGTGACACAGAGACATGATATGAGCACACGCTGTCGGAAAAATGGTGTCCATAGAGTTGCTACTAACCTTCAATTTGTAAAAATCACAATATCTGCAAAGTACAGCTACATGAAGTTCAATAAAATGAGGTATGCCTGTATATTATTACTGTTGAGCCTCTTAGCAATTGTGAGAGGTAGGTGCTATTATTCTCTCCTTCTGCAGAGGAGGAAACTGAAGCTGGGAGAAATGAAGTGACGTGTCCAGAGTCACATGGCTAGTAAGGGTCTGAGGCAGCATTCAAACTCAAGTCTTAAAAAAAAAAAAAAGACACCTCTTGCCTTCCATCTTAGAATTAAATGGTACCAAAGCAGAAGAGTAGTAAGGTCTAGGCAATGGGGGTTAAATGAACTGCCCAGAGTCACACAGCTAGGAAATATCTAAGGCTAGATTCAAACTCTGGATCTCCTATTGCTAGTTCTGGCTCTCTATCTAGTGAGTCATCTATCTGCCCCATCAAGTCTTCTTGACTATAAGCCAGATCTCAAAGAGAAAAAACAACTTTTAGTGCTGGAAGGCTTTCCACTGACCCAGAACACAGTCATTTATATTGTGCTTTAAAATACTTTGTCTCCCTGATACTCTGTGGCACAATAGAATGTAATGAACTTCTCTACTAGCAGCAATGCAATGATCCAGGACAATTCTGAGGGACTTATGAGAAAGAACGCTATCCACATCCAGAGGAAGAACTGTGGGAGCAGAAATGCAGAAGAAAAACTGCTTGATCACATGGGTTGATGGAGTTATGATTGGGATGTAGACTCTAAGCAATCACCCTAGTGCAAATATTAATAATATGGAAATAGGTCTCGATCAATGACCCATGTAAAACCCAGTGGAATTGTGCACTGGCTATGGGAGGGGGGTGGGAGGAGGGGAGGGAAAGAACATGAATCATGGAACCCTGGAAAAATATTCCAAATCAATTAATTAAATAAAAAATTTCAAATAAAAAATACTTTGTCTCCTCTGATCATTACAACTACATTATTGTGTCACAACCCCAAGTATCATTATCCCCATTTCACAGATGAGGAATTTGTGATGCAAAGTGATCTGCTCATAGTAGCACTGCTAGTTAAGCTTTGAAGGTGGGCTCTCCTGATTCCAAGCACATCTCTTTTCCCATCAGCAAAGGCCCCAATTCCCCTATATTTTGTTATTTATTTATTCATTCATTCATTCATTCATTCATTCATTTATTTGTTTGTTTATTTTTTAAAACCCTTACCTTCCGTCTTGGAGTCAATACTGTGTATTGGCTCCAAGGCAGAAGAGTGGTAAGGGTAGGCAATGGGGGTCAAGTGACTTGCCCAGGGTCACACAGCTGGGAAGTGTCTGAGGCCAGATTTGAACCTAGGACCTCCCACCTCTGGGCCTGGCTCTCAATGCACTGAGCTACCCAGCTGCCCCCACCAATTCCCCTATATTTTAACAGATAGTCACTGCTATGACTGATGGACTTCCCAACCTCTTGGTCCAGCTGGTGATGAGTCTTTCTCAACTGACTTTGGTTTATCCTTAAGACAATAGTAATAATAATGGCCAGCACCCATATAGCTTTAAAGTTTGTCAAGTACTATATATATATATGTAAAATCTCATGCCAGCTTCATTTGAGACAACCCAGGGAGGTAGCGACTATAATTAGCCCCATTTTACACTTGAAGGACTGTAACTGATACAGATTAAGTGAGCTGTCTAGGGTTCACATAGCTAACAAGGGTCTGAGGCAGAATTCAAATCCAGATCTACCTTTATCCAAGTCCAATACTGAATCCATTACCATTATCCCACCAGGCTACTTCAATAGGCATAGTCAGTAGACAAGAAACATACACTGCACAACTGTATTCCTACTCCAGATCTTTCTAGCTAGCATGATGGGAACTAAATGTGCATGTAGTACATTGCCATATCCATCAAGATCTCAGGCTCTCCTGAATGCTCCTATAAGGCAATGAGGTCAGACTTAAGAAGAGGTCTGAGACAGTGACCGAGCTTTAATATGGAACCATTTGTTTACTGACATGTGGATGAAGAATTCTATTACTCTGACATTGTGTCCTTTGGACTCAAGAAGAAATAAATTGGGGATGCAACCATTGGGTACCCTCATCAAACCACTTCCAGTAATGTCCAGACTCCCCACATATTATTCATCCTCCCTTGTCTCCTCAATTCCATCTCATCAAAACTCCTAGCCTTCAGTCCATTTTGAAACATATGATAGCACTGGGCGCACCTATCTGGTATTATGATGACCTGGATGTATCATATTTGCTTAACAGAATGTGAGCTCCAGGAGGCCAGGGACCAGGTTGGATCTAAACTTTTAATGGTTTTGAATGATCATCACAGTGTTCTTTACCTGGCAGTTATGCTGTTTAAAATTATTCTAAGCCCTGGGAGACCCTGCCACAACTTCTCCCAACACCTCCTACTTCCTTTGTGGGAGGTGTCAAAGAAAGTATAAAAGATAATTTTGGTGCCTTTTGAGGCTCTTGGGACTCTCGGCTCTCTTGACCCTGGCTCTGGACCCCAGAGGCCCTCGACCCTGGAGGAGTGCCTACTGGAGGAGACCCTTTCCCCCTACCTAACTTTTCTCTTTCCTAACTAAAGAAAACCTAGCTATTCTAACAACAAGTGCTACCTGATCTTTATTGAGCCCTGAAGACCTTGGATCAATTTCCCTTCCTGGGCTGGAGGCTACCAGCTGGTCTACCTTCCTTCCCTTCCTCTGGCTTTCCCTTCCTTTCCCTTCCTTCTCCTATCCTATCATCCTCCTATCACCCACCACTCACAGGTACTTCTTAAAAAATGTCTGTTGGATTGTTGGATTGAATTGGAGTTTGAAACCCAAGGGAAGGACTACTTTGGTCCAGTAGAGAGGCAGGTAAACAGATTTAGACCATAGCATCATTACTGCACTATTACAACTAGCACATAGGAATTCTGGGATTTCATGGGGCAGGATGGGTACATTAAAGTCACCCAAACTAAGATATTCTACAACAGATAACTTTTATGTCAAATTACTGAATTGCTTGAAATACATGGCTACAAAAAAGCTGAACTGAAAAACATTTCGTCAATTAAAGGTCTGTCTACATGAGTCCCCAAAACTTGCTTTTAGGGGACTTTTCCCCTAATCAATAGAGTGATTTGATTAGATGGTTAGGTATCATATTGTGAAGTAGAATTATTTCTCTTTGTTATTTCTAATGTAATCAATCAGCAACCAGTAGTTTAATCAATCAAAAACTGAAAACACCCTTACTTAACACTTAACCAGTCACTAGGTAGAAGAGTTGACAAGCCAAAAACTCTCACCTCCAAACACTGCCCAGGCCTGGGTAGGGCTAAGCAGTGTGGAAGCTGTGATTAGTTCCTATGAAGAGGGGAAAAGATAGGAAATGATGCAGAAAAAGGGACCATCAGAAGGTCATGGCTTCCTGGATTCTGGACTTCGTCCCTCTTTGGATCTTCTGGCTTGGAGTCATTCCTTGGAGTCAAGTCTTGGTGCTTGAAGAGATGCTTTTTTTTGGATCCTGTGGTGGTGAATGGAGTGATTCCTTCCTTGGTTCTTTGGTGAGGAGACCCTGTCTGCTCAGTGGCGCTTTAGTGGGACACTACCTTCAGAGTGAGTTCTAGTAAGATTCTTGGTGGTCTTAGCTTTGTGTGCACTGAAGATTTCAGTGGATTCTTCAGCATTTCCTGGCTCTTTGGATGTTGGCTTCCTAATTAGGACTTTGAATTCTGGTGAGATTTGCTTTTGGATTTGCATTTGTGGTCTGAAGATATTAGGATTAAACTTAGGGTATTTGTAGCTAGGCAGTAATTTCTGTCTCTTTCTTACATTTCCCACTTTCACTCTTTCCTACCTCCTTGTAAAATGAAGTTGCCGTAGTCGTTTTGACTTAAGGGATAATATTTTAAATCAGTGACCACAATATTACTTTAGAACTCTCATATTTAGTATAAAATCTAAATTTAAATCTTACAATAACGACATTGGTGCTCCATTAGTAAAGCAGGATGAGATGTAAGAACTAAGCCTAAGAGGAATATTGGAGGCATTGTTAAAACGTTTTATGCTTGTATTCAAATCTCTTACCTCATTCGGAGGAACAGTGGCAAATGGCTTGATGATGGCGGCTAAAGGTAGCTGAGATTGCTTGGCCATGTCTGAAGTGGCTGGGAAGCAGTATGTTGTACATCGGATATAACGAGGGCTAGCATTCCCTGGAACATTCAAAAAGATTCATTTGAAAAACAAGTGGAAAAAAGCCGTTCTATAATATTCACCTTTGGATGCGGATCAAAGCAGACTATCTTCCTCATCTATGTATTTGAGGTCTTATACAAGTGTACCCTTACAACAATGACCAATATAGCAGTGGATTTTGTATGATGATATATGTATGGCCCAGATCAGATGGAGGGAAGGAAGGGAGGAAGAAAGATGGTTTGGATTTTAAAATTTTGGAAAAATGTATGTTGAAAAGTATTATTATAGGTAATTGGGAAAATAAACTCTCTTTGATTTAAAAAATAAGATAAAATATTCACCTTAACAGTAATAAAATGATCCCAGTCATACATGTGAGTAAAGCCAAATGGATAACAAGGGCATGTTGTTATTCAGGTTTTTTTTTCAGTCATGTCTGACTCTTCATGACTCCATTTGGGATTCTGTTGGCAAATTGGAGTGGTTTGCCATTTCTTTCTCTAGCTCATTTTACAGATGAGGAAACTGAAGCCAAAGGGGTGAAGTGACTTGCCTAGGGTCACAAAGCTACTCAATGTTTGAGGACAGATTTGAACTCAAGAAGATGAGTCTTCTTGATTCCAAGGCCAACTCTATCCACTGTGCCAGCTAGCTGCTCCAAAAAGGGCATCTCTTCATACATAATGACTTCAACAGCACATATAAGGCTATTGTGGAAAGGTAACGAAATTCTGGTCAAGTATAACAATGCTGACATTCATTCATTCTTGGAGTCAATGAACCTTCTCCTTCTTTCCATTAACAATCAATAAGCTGTTTTGTAGAGAATATGCTTTGTAGGTGGGTTTATTTGGGTGTGGGCTGGGAAGTATCTATTGTGCCAAAGCAAAATACGGAGAGAATTTTTAAAGGACTGGATAGTAAACAGATTTAACATTTGGTCAATGGCCAACCCACTGAGATCCCATAAATATGATTTAATTCAATTTCATCAAGTTTATCAAGCATGTACCATGTGCTAGTGCCCTGTTAGGTACCAAGGAATCCAACACAAAATGAAATACCTGCCTTAAAGGAGTTTATATTCTACTACTGGGGAGGAGGAAGTTGCACTCTAAAAATAAATGAGAGAGCACTAACAATTGGGGAACTCAAGAAAGACCTTTTTTGGAGGTAGCACTTGAGCTGATTCCTGAAGGGAGCTGCGGGGGGGTCTCAAGAGAAGTATAAAATGAATATTTAGAGAGTACAGTATAATTCAATGAGAAAGTGCTAGATTTGGAGTCCAGGGGCCTGAGTTCCAATTCTGATTCTGGTACTACCTGGATTTTTTTGGACAAGGTATTTAACCTCCCTCAGCCTCAGTTCCCAAATCTGTAAATGAAGAGGTCTCTCAGGTTCCTTCCTGCTCCAAATCTATAATTCTATGCACTAGATTTAGAATGGAAGAAGAAAGGGGGACTGGACCACATTTTGGAAATTCTGAAGCACTTTTAATGAGCCCAAGATAGTTCTTGCAATCAACACATATCATTTGAAGGCTCACATTCTCTTTGGGATGCTCTATGGCAGCACGTTATGAAGAAACATCCTGGTCACACAATGGTTTCAGGGCAACAGGTCATAGCATTCTAGGGCTAGAAACAACTTCAGAGGCCACCGAGGATAGCCTCCTTCTTGACAGTTGAGGAAACAGACCCAGAGAGCTCAAGTTACTTGTCATTGTCACACAGCTAGTAAATATCTAAGATAAGATTCGAACCCAGGACTTTGGGACTCCAAGTCTAATGCTCTAACAGGCAAAAGAAAGACAAATGGTAACCCACTTCACCCTTTTGCACAACTGTGGAATGCTGCGTACATTTTCAGACTTTATTTGAATTAGCAGCTAGGTGGTATAATGTTCTGGACCTGGATTCAGGAAGACCTGAGTTCAAATCCTACCTGAGACACTTACTGGCTGTGTGACCCTGGACAAGTCATTTATTCTCTGCCTCATTTTCCCTATCTGCAAAGGGTAGCTAATAATATAACTTATTTCTCAAGGTATTGTGAAGATAATATGAGATAATATTCATAAAGCATTTCATAAGCCTTAAAAGCACTATGTGCTATGTAGCATTTCTGCTTATTTACATATTCTATGTACTTATATTCTATGTAACGTATACTACTCAATCCATAATATGCCTTATTATTTACATATGCTATAGATGACATACTGTTATAAATGCCAGCTATTGTTGGCTATCAGTTGTATTAATTTTCTCTCTTTTTTTTTGTTTTAAAAAATATTTTATTTATTATATAGGATGGCTCCCCAGGAAAGGTTGTGAGAGGGATACTGGGGAAATTTCAGGAATGCAACAAAACCAAAATAATCAATGAAATTTATTATTTTTTAAAGAAAGAAAAACGTTAGGTTTTGGGGAGTAGACAAAGGAAGAGTATAACCAACATGGATTCAGTATGACAAACAGACGAGAAGATGTTCTCATAACATTTAAACCTCGGAGGAAGACCCCTGGCCCAATGGAAAGAGACAGAGAAGATTCACATAAACAGAAAAAGTGATCAATGATGGTGCCAGGCATCCCAGCAACCAAGAGCACAGACCCACTGAAGTATTAGAATAACCCGAAAGGTCACGTGTTAGAAAAACTACACATGTTTTTATGTAATAAAATATCAAAATAGTTTAAAAAGAAAAGCATCAAATAGTGTTTTTAAAAAATAATAAATTTCTACAATGTAATCAGCTAGTTTTGCCTTGCAGAGCCACACAGAAGAAAGCCAATTCCCCTCACACAGGACAGGCCATCCCGGCCTCGACTATAGCTCTCATGTGCCCTCCAAGTCTTCCTAGCCCCCTCACCATCCTGGGCACAGTCCTTTGGTTACACTTCAGTGTGGCCACGTGTTTTATAAAATGTGCTGTCTAGACTAAGCTAAAATCTAGGTGTGGTCTGGTCAGGACAGAGTGGATAGACGATCCCTTCTACATTCTTCTATCATCACCTCCTCCTATCATCTCCTCCTCCTCCTCCTCCTCCTCCTCCTCCTCCTCCTCCTCCT
>NC_058135.1:11475912-11507534 GCF_016433145.1 Gracilinanus agilis | reverse complement strand
GGCGCTTACTTTGAGCAATTCTGAGAAGTCCATTAAAATGACATTGAAAAGAAATACTTTGGGAGCAGATCAGTGGCTCAGTGAATTGAGAGCCTGGCCCAGAGATGGGAGGTCCTGGGTTCCTATCTGGCTCCAGATACTTCCTAGCTATGTGACCCTGGGCAAGTCATTTAAGCCCTATTTCCTCACCCTTTTATTGCTCTTCTGCCTTGAAACCATTATCTAGTATTGATTCTAAGATGGAAGGTAAGGGAAAGAGAAAAAGAAAGAGAGAGAGACAAACAGACAGACAGACAGAGACAGAGAGATGGTGGTAAAGAGAGAGAAAGGAAGGAAGGAAAGAGGGAAGGAAGGAAGGAAGGAAGGAAGGAAGGAAGGAAGAAAGAAAGAAAGAAAGAAAGAAAGAAAGAAAGAAAGAAAAAGAAAGGAAGGAAGGAAGGAAGGAAGGAAGGAAGGAAGGAAGAAACAGTGACAGAGAAACACACAGAGAGAAATACCTTGATCTTGAATCACACAATCCGTGGTTACTAGAGGAGGAACCTGACCCCTCAGGTTGGTAGCATAGACTTGACCGCTTCTGGTGGATCTGTCATTCTCAATCACTTGGATCTGACAAATGAGAAACCACAGGAAAGTAAGATTGTATTCCCTTAATCCATTTTTTAAGACTCAGTAATTTAATTTGTACATACAGAGGGGCAGCATGGTCTGATGGCTAGAAAGCCACTGGTCTTGGAGCTAGGAAATCCTGGGTTCCAGTTATGCCTCTGCCACATGCAGATTGTATATACCAGGGAAGCCCTTTAAACTCTCAGTGCCTCACCAATTCTTTAAGACTATAAGTTGTGGGGCAGCTGGGTGGCTTAGTGGAAAGAGATCCAGACCTGGAGATGGGAGGTCCTGGATTCAAATCAGGCCTCAGACACTTCCTAGCTGGGTGACCTTGGGCAAGTCACATTGCCTAGCCCTTATCACTCTTCTGCCTTGGAATCCACATTTACTATTGATTCTAAGACAGAAGGTGAAGGTGTTGTTTTTTTTTTTTAAATACTATAAGTGGCAAAGAAGGTCTATTTCTTCCTGCAGAATTCCTTACACCTATAAAATTACAGATCTCTTCCCCAAACTTAAGCATTTAACTTTAAACAATAAAACCACCAATTGGACAATTAGAACTCTAAATGGGGGTTGATCTCAGAAGAGCTTAGAGGGCAAACTTAGACCTAGTTAGCATACATTCCCATAGCTTTAGTAAGTCAATCAACAAATATTTATTAAATACCTACTATGTGGGCACTAAATAAGTAGCCCAGGCCCTGTGCTAATCTTAGGGGCCATGAAGAAAGGTAAAAACAGTCATTGCCCTCAGGAAATCTATCTCTTAATGGAGAAAACAATATGCAAATGTGTACATGTCTATGTACATGCAAGGCAAGTACAAAGTAAAAGGAAGGTAATCTCAGAGGGAAGGCACTGGTAGATGGATAAAAGAAGAACTTCTGAAGAAAGTGGATTTGTGCCGAGTTCTTAAGGAAATCAGGTGGTACAGTGGACTGAGCACCAGGTCTAGAGTCAGAAAGACTCCTCTTCTTGAGTTCAAAGTTGGCCTTAGTCACTTAGTATGTGATCCTGGCCAAGTCACTTCACTCTGTTGGTCTCAACATCCTCATCTGCAAAATGAGCCGGAGAAGGAAATGACAACCACTCCATATCTTTGCCAAAAAAACTCACAGACAGCATTGGTGTGCTATGGTCCATGGGGTCACAAAGAGTCAGACACAACTGAACGCTAATTTTGATTAAATTTCATGAAAAGAACACTGGTCTAGGGAATTGGCTGTGGAATCTTAGAGGAGTTACTAAACTTTTCTAGGTTTCCATTTTCTCATCTGTAAAATGAAGTGATTGGAGACCGCATGGAGTAGTGAACTAGGCTTGAACTGAAGAGGACCGGGGTTCAAATTGTACCTCAGTTCAAAATATTCAAAGGATTTTGGTGATAGAGGACTGGCTCAGGAGCCAGAGTAAGGCTGGATATGTAGATCCAGGAATCATCTGCCTAGAAGTGATGACCAAACCCATGGAAGCTGAGATTACCAAGCAAGACAGAAGAGAAGAAGAGAAGATGGCTCAGGATAAAGTCTTGAAGGGACATCCGTCATTGGTGGTCAAGACCTACATGAAGAACTCATTGAGGAGAGTGAGCAGTTAGATGGATTGGTGGAGGCTGTGGAAAATATAGTGTTATAAACAGCTAGTGAGAAAAGACTATCCTGGAGGAGGATGATCAACATTGTTAAAGGCCATCGAGTAGCTGAGGAGAATGAAGAATGGAAAAAGAGAATTATTTTGGTAATAAGAGATCATTGGTAAATTCGGAAGAAGCAATTTTAGTTAAAAGATAGAGTTCAGGGGCAATGGATAGAGTCAGGACCGAAGCTGGGAGGTTCTGGGTTCAAATTTGGTTTCAGAAACTTCCTAGCTATGTGATCCTTGACAAGTCACTTAACCTCAATTGCTTAGCCTTTACTGCTCTTCTGCCTTGGGACCGATACTTAGTACGGATTCTAAGACAGAAGGGAATGTTTAAAAAAGAAAAGGCAGAGTTCAAAGTCAAATAGCAGAGAGATTAGAGAGGAATGTGAGGATAAGAAGTGGAGGTACTTAATGTGGATAGCTTTCTCAAGAAGTTTGGCCTGAAAGGGGAAAAGAAATGGCCCAGGAAAGAACTGAGGAAATGTAGGTAACTATGGAAAAGAAGAAAAAAGAGAGACATTGCATAACCTAAGAATAAATGGAATGACAAAAGATAAAGGTCAGATTGCAGAATTTCAGATTCTACAGACAGAGTAAGAGAACCCTTATGGGTCTTTAAGGATATGGCCATCTCTGTGTATGGTGGAGGTGGAGTAAGGAGGGAAAATAGATCATGGGACCTGAGGAGATTAAGAAACTGGGAAGTTAAGGCATCCAAAGAAGAATCAGCATTAATGTCAAGTCTTCTAACAAAAGGGTAAGAGAATGGGAAGACAGAAAGACTGTGAACCAGCCACTGAGCTCTTCAAGGAAGGAAAAAATATCCACAGAAAACAGCCACCAAGATTAGAATAAGACAGTGATTCCCAAAGTGGGTGCCACCGCCCCCTGGTGGGTGCTGCAGCAATCCAGGGGGGCAGTGGTGGCCACAGGTGCATTTATCTTTCCTATTAATTGCTATTAAAATTTTAAAAAAATAATTTCCAGGGGGCTAAGTAATATTCTTTCTGGAAAGGGGAAGGTAGGCCAAAAAACGTTTGGGAACCACTGGAATAAGAGGATAAATTTGGGTAGAAGGGCCCAAAGAGTTTGTATTCAATGACTTCAGTGAAAGTGCCCAGCACATTAGGCAGATCCTCCAAGGGGGATTTAAGCAAAGGTGGGTGGGAGGATGCACCCACCCAGAAGAGATCCCAAATGCATGCACCAAAAATGACTTCAGAAGCCTTTGCTCAGGCAAACCTTCAAATGACCAATCACTCACTGGGCTTGGGATAGAGTCAGGATCAAGCTTCTTTGGAGGCTGCATTGGCCCTGCCATCTGCGCAGGACCACCAGGAAATCCAGCTGGGGAGGAGAGCTGAGCTCCAGGCATCTGGGGAGGGCCATAGTTGGCCCCTTAAAAAACAATGAGATAAAAATCAGCTTTGACCATTGAAGAACACTCAGGCCACTTTGTCATCTTTGTCATTTACAAATATGAATAAAACTGTTTTTGGTCTTCTGGCTATCCCTTAAGTTTGGAATCTTCAAGTATCTCTGCACCTGTCATTTTACTCCCTTGCAAGGCAAGTCCCTCTACGAAACTCTCTAATTAATAGTTTTGAGGGTTACCTAGAGCACCAAGAAGTTGGGGGACTTGCTCAGGGTCACGAAATCAATAGTGCCTGAGGTGGCATTTGAGGCTCTCAGATCTCCTTGGCAGGGAGTTGCAGTTATAGCTCCCAAGGCCATTTCCATCCTCCACACCCTGCTCCCAACCAAGGAACCAGGAACAAAAAGAAGGCAACAACAAAATAATCTCTTACCAACAAGTGTCCATTTTCTCTGCCCTAATTCTAATATATACCCTGGCATTAAGCATGCTTTCTTTAATGGGGCGGTCAGGTGGCATGGTTGATAGATTGCAGGAATACTTGAGTTCAAATCTTATCTCGGACACACTTAGTAGCTATATGACCCTGGGAAATTCCCTTAACCACCATTTGCCTCGGTTTTCTCACCTGTAAAATGGGGATAATAGTACCCACAAACAAGGGTTGTTGTGGGAATCAAATGAATGTTGTAAAGTACTTAGTACAATGCTGGACATATAGTGAATATTTAATAAATGTTGTTTTTTCCCAAATGTTCAAAAGAGTGAGCCAAATAAAAACAATGGTCCATCATACATTCATTCCAACAGTGTTCAAAGAAGACTGCACTTGGCAGGACACCCATGCAAATTACCTGCTTTCATTCATAAGCAATACAGGACAAGCAATGCACGAGAAGGCCAAGGTGCCATGGCTATTCATTGCTCATTTGGCTGCTCTGGAGCTGGTTTTTAAATGGGGCAAGGAGCATCCCAAGCTCATGTAATGGGAGAAATGGAGTTATCTTCTAGAGCAGGGGTCGGCAACCTTTTTGGCCGTGAGAGCCATAAACGCCATATGTTTTAAAATGTAATTTCATGAGAGCCGTACAGGGCTCACAGTGGGCACTCCTGTAATAGCGCCTGAAAAAAATTGACTTTATGGCTTCCTGCAGAAAGAGCCAGATATGGCTCGAGAGCCATACATTGCCGACCCCTGTTCTAGAGGATTAGTACATCAAAGACAGAAAAGAAAAAAAAATGCCCCTAAGCAGAAATGGAACAATGCACAATGTCTAGCACATAGCAAGTGCACAGAGTAATCAATGAATCAATGAAAAATAAGAAAAAGGGAACATAATAAAATCATGATCAAAGTCAACAGGGTTCTTAGCATCCATAGTGTTAACTGAACTGGGGAAATCTAAGAAGTTGAATGTGAAACTATCTATCGTAGAGGTAACATGTGGCTCTCTCAAGGGAGTTAGGGTAGTGTTTGCCCTATCAGAAATGCAAACATATGTCCTTGGGAGAAAGATTACCAGCCAAAGGCCACTGGGACCACACATTGTCCTTCTTGAAAATGAATAACATTTGTTGAAGATTTGAAATTGCCTCTCTTTCTTGGTAAGACCATGTAGGTATTGTAAGATTATGGAATCAGAGTGCCAGAGTTGTGAAGGACCTCAGAGGCCACCATATGCCAAATCCTTCATTTCCTGATGAAGAACTTTCAATATTTTCATTTATTTTCAGCAGAGGAGAAAAAAAATTTATGTTTACAGGAAGCTGAAAATTGTGTCAATTGCAGAAGGAAGAAAGTCAAACATGAGTGTGAGATTTCTGATTCTGAGATCTTCTGATTCTGTCAAATGGAAGATCAAAGACCTTTTTTTCCTTGCTAGTTAGTACTGATGTAGCTAGGTGGATAGGGCTGTAGGCCTGGAGTTATAAAGACTTGAATTCAAATCCTGACTAAGATCCTAGTGGCGTAATACTAGCCAAATTACTTAACTGCTGTCTGCCTCAGTTTCCTGATTTGTAAAATGGAGATAATAATAACAGCTACCTCCCAGGGTTGTAGAGTAAGGATCAAATGAAATATTTGGAAAACCTTAAAATCCTACAAAAATTCTAGTAATTAAGATGGAAAGAGTGGTGGTTCTGAAGTCAATGGACTTGGGTTTGAATCCAATCTCTGACACATACTGTGTGACTCTGGGTAAGTAACTTTACTTTCCTGGACCAGAGTGGACCAAATGGCCTCTAGGCCCTTTGCAGCTCTAAAGCTCAGATTCCATATCCCTTCCAGCCCTCTATCCATGGTCCCACAATATTAGGAATGGCTTCCTCAAATTGGCTTTACAGAATTTTCATGAAAGCATTCTCTTTGAATGGCCTTGTTGAATTCTCTGAGAGAAGCAAAGGACAGGCATTTATCAACTCTTTCTTTCAGCACTATGTGGAGTAAATATGCTTAGCTATTTGCTGATTTAATCCTATTTCCAAATGTTGCTCCAGAGCTATAGTCCTGCTCCAAAGGCCACAGAGAAATGATAGGGTGTGATGTCATTTCTTATGTAAGAAACCTCAACTTCAAAGTTCTGGCGTTATCAGATGGAGCAAACCCAAAGCTTTCTTCTATGTGGAAACAACTGCCCCTTTCACATATGGCAGCTGAGACGGACAGAAAAAGAGTTTATGTGTAAGGAAAACTGATAAAATCGGCTTGAGAAGAAATACAGACTGTCAGATAAAATGCTGAAGGCAGACACAGACTGTTTTTTTTTTTTTTTTTTTTTTGTGAGGGCTGGCCCCCAGGGAAATGTCCTGTGGGAAGGAAGAGCACTGATGAAGGTAACGGTGGCCTCACTGCATTGTGGTCCATCAGCTTATTTGCATGTCACTGTTTTCAGAGTACTGAAGGCTTTACCTGGGGAAAAGAACCTAGGTCTCTTTAGCTTCAAGGTTGGCTCTCTTACCCACTATGTACCACTATTTCTCATAAAGAAAAGCTTGTGATTATTCTTGCTTTTACTTTCTAATGAATCAATATTATGACCATTTATTGTTTTTATTTTATTATTTGGTAAATTACTTATTTTTAAGAATTAATGGGGGGCAGCTGGGTAGCTCAGTGGAGTGAGAGTCAGGCCTAGAGACGGGAGGTCCTAGGTTCAAACCCGGCCTCAGCCACTTCCCAGCTGTGTGACCCTGGGCAAGTCACTTGACCCCCATTGCCCACCCTTACCAATCATCCACCTATGAGACAATATACCAAAGTACAAGGGTTTAAAAAAAAAAGAATTAATGATGTCATAAAACAAATTTGGCCCCAAAGAAGAGCCAAGAGCCTGAGAAGATGGCTCCATCTTCCCCCTCCCATGCCTCTGGTTCCTCCAAAATGGGGAGGATGATGAATAAATGTGGAAGACCAAATGGAATGTCAGATTTTTACTCATGTACTCCACTGCCTCAGTGGGTAGGTGCTGACCAAGACCAGGCTGCATATATAAATATATCAGACATATGAAGAGAGCAAGAGAGCACTGAGCTTTTTCTTCAGTATTTCCTTCAAAGGATACAATGGTGAGCAGCTAGATGCTCAGTGGATTTAGATATGGGACTAGAGATGGGATGTCTTGGGTTCGAATTTGGCCTCAGATACCTCCTATCTGTGTGACCCTGGGCACATTACTTAACTTCCATTACATAGCCCTTGCCACTCTACTTTCTTGGTACCAGTATACACTATTGATTCTAAGACAGAAAGTTAAAAATAAAAAGGAAAAAATGCCATTCCTACCTGGTTGTGGGGGATATCCAGGGCCTGGAGGTTGTCCTGAAAGGGGCAGAGATGAAAAATTGGCAGTGGGAGGGCCAGACCCAGGGAGTGCATCCTGCCTGCTTGCTGGTGGCAATGAGGGGGCAGTTCCAAGGCCATTGTGCGTGCTTGGTGGAGGTGGGGGTATCCGGGGGCCTGGCTGGAGAATGGCAGGCTGAGGCAGCTGTGGGGGCCCTTGGAAAGATGCTGCTGAGGGTGGGGCCGGGATGCCCTGGGAACCTGAAGTCATGCCAGGACCTGTGTAAAGGCATCAAGGATAATGTGAGAGAACCAGAAACCAGCTTCTAGCAAAGAAGTGAAGCTTTCATAAAATGCATGAGTTCATCAGTCACACAACAGAAAGCTCTAAGATCCTGTGAGCTTCATATAGTCATAATTAACTGAATATTTACTGTTGAAAGTGGCCCACCATCTCTGACATTTTCAAGGCAAGAAACGTGATCCCGACAGTCGTCAAGAGGAAGATAGATGGAGGCATGTCTTAAATATCAATCCAGGTGAACTGGATATAACCAAACTGTATATATGAACATAGAATGTTGGTGCTGGGAGGTCCCTTGGAAGTCAGCTTGGTCATCTATCTGCTGGAGGTCAGGATCACCTGGGGGGCATCAGGAGGATTGAGTTAACCACCACACTCTCTTGACCCAGCCAGGTCTGGAGGGACAGCAGTGGCCTAGATCTGGGTGAGTCTGCCTTATCTGTGGGCCCTTTGGGCAAAAGGCATAAAAGCAGTTTCTAGGACTTAGTTGGGGAGTTCCTAAGACCCCAGAAACCTCTTTGTAGATTGATTTTAATTTCTTTGCCTGCAGATTTAACTCCCCCCCCCATGTACTGCTTTTTAACTGCCTCAGGCATGACTTTTATCTCAGGTAGGTGTGTGTGTGTGTGTGTGTGTGTGTGTGTGTGTGTGTGTATGTGTGTAGAATTATACATCTACATTTACATACACCGATTTATTTATTGATTGATTGATTTAAGGGAACTCATGCTCTGAACAAATCATATCAGATGATGAACAACAATGAGGGTACCATTTGTATTTAACAATTGAGGGTAGTATATGACAGAGCCAAGGATTGACTCCTTTCACACCAAATCCTACTATACCACCTTGATATCCTAAAAGAAGAAAACCAACCAGAAGGAATGGAAAGGCTGAGTGATAACAAGAACTGTCTGTGGAGCCAGAGGAAGTGGGTTCATGAGCTGGTCATACAACTGACTGTGTGACCTTTCCTACATCACTGAACTTCTCTGAGTCTCAGTTTTCTCCTTTGTAAAATAAAGTAGGTGGCCCCTGAGGTCCCTTCCAGCTCTAAATCTATGAAACTACAAATCTTATAGTGTAATAAAAAAGCTAATTCAGCCATTAGGTATTAATGATCAAACAACAACCAATCAATTAATTTAGCCTTCCCTCCCCTCAGAGTTTATACTATAGAGACTGCAATTGATGTGGTTGTTGTTCAGTCATTTTCAGACATGTCCAACTCTTTGTGACCCATTGGGGTTTTCTTGGCAAGGATACTGGAGGAATTTGCCATTGACTTCTCCAATGGAATCCCTAAAATCTCCTTATTTCTGAAGTTCCCTTCTAGCTTTTAACCCAGGGTCCGGTGCTCAGTTTTGGACTGCTTCTTCTATTGCTAGCTCCTAATTCTTCCCCTTTAAAGGGAAATAACTTGCTGGGGCATCAGGTGGGAAAAACACACATTCTGAGCATTCTGAGGCACAAAAGGTTAGAAAGACAATGAAGGCCAACCAGGAAAGGAAGTTATTCTGCATTTCCTCTGGATCTTTCCATGAATGAGGCCCAATTTTTTCTTCAAATTTATTTAAGCACAGACACACACACACACACACACACACACACACACACACACTTTGGAATTACATGAAAATTAGGGGTCTCAAAAGTCACCCCATCGAAGGGGTTAAAGATGAAGGCCATGAACAAACTGAAAACATTTTTTTAAACTGAATTCATAAATGTACACACATCTATAATAATGCACACATATTAGCACATTTACATGTATATGTATTACACACACACTTTTTCTCTGTCTAAAAGGTTCAGAATCTTTTAAAAAACGTGTTTAACAAAGAAATTGGTTCTGAATGTTTTTCAGATATTTCTCCAGGATAAGTGACCCCTCTGATCTCTTTTTACCAAAGAAAACAGGACTAGAGTCAATTAGAAACCTGGTGTTATTTTTGATAAGGCAGTGGTGGACTAATATTTTTAGACTGATTGAACATCTGGAAATCAATCATTCATTTTAGAACAAAAGCATACACTGTATCACCCTTTCAAAAGAACCTGGGGCCCAACAAACATGATGTAACATAAGACAGGCCTTGACAGTAATTATTTTATTCCCACATTTCCATCCCTTTTGTTGTTGTTGTTCAGTTGAGTCTGACTTTTTATGACCCCATTTGGGATTTTTTGGGGGGGGGGTAAATTAAATTAAATTAATTAATTAAGAATATTTTTCCATGGTTACATGATTCATGTTCTTTCCCTCCCCTCTGTCTACCCCACCCCCCACCCCCTGGAGCCCATGCACAATTCCACTAGGTTTTACATGTGTCACCAATCAATAATATTTCCATATTATTGCTATTTGCACTAGGATGATTGGTTAGAGTCTACATCCCCAATCATATCCCCATCAAATTTGGGATTTTCTTGGCAAGGACACTGGAAGGGTTTTCTATTTCCTTCTGAAGCTCACTTAACAGATGAGTAAACTTAGGCTAATAGGGTTACATGACTTGCCCAGGGCCACAAAATTAGTAAGTGGCTGATCAAATCAAAGATTTGAACTTAGGTCTTCCTGATTCCAGGCCCAACTTTCTATCTACTATGCCACCTAGCAGCTTCTTGTGACTCCCTTTGGGTTTTTCTTGGCAAATATACTGCAGTGGTTTGTCATTTCCTTCACCAGCTCATTTTTCTGATGAACAAATTGAGGCAAATAGGATTAAGTGACTTGACCAGAGTCATACAGCTAGTGAGTATCTGAGGCCAAATTTGAACTAAAGTCTTTGTGACTGCAGGAACAGTGCTCTATGTCTAGGTGTTTATAAGGGAAAAAAGTCATTTTCATTGTGCTACTCTTCCAAAGGGCAATGGGGGAGGCAGGATAATAGTAACAGCTTGCATTTATAGTGCTCTTTAAAGTCTGCAAAGTACTCTACAGCTGTTTGTTTGAGCCTCCCAACCATCCTCTCTACAGCTTGTATTTTTTCTTGCCTTTCAAGCTTCCTGTGAATGATTTTCAGATTGTGTAAAATCACTTAAATTCAGAGAGGTAAAAGATCACTAGCTCTGGGGCCAGTAGACTTCCATCTTTGATATGCCATATGTGTGCTTAATCTAGCCTTTAACTCTTCTTGGGCCTCATTTTCCTCATCTGTAAAATGAGGGAGCTGGAATATGTGACCCCTGACATGTCTCACAGGTCTATGGTAGATCAATGATTCTATGTGCCCTTGTGGCCAGAAGAACATTTGCAAAGGACCTTTGGACCATTCTAGGGACAACCTGACCCCCATTAGTAAGAGCAAGGCAATATTGGCATGTCTGTCAATGGGTTGATGTGGGCATGATTGGGGATGTGGACTCGAAAGGACCACACCAATGCAACTATCAATAATATGGAAAGAAGTCTTGACTGATCACACATGTTAAAACCAGTCGAAATGTGTGTTGGATATGGTGGGGGAAGGTGAAGGGGAAAGTAGAGGCAAGAATCATGTAACCATGGAAAATTTTTCTAAAAAAATAAAATATTTAAATAAATTTTAAAAAGTCTATGCAAAGACCTGGAAACATATGAAACTCCAAATGCAGGGAACCACTTACTAGTTCAGTTTCTCTGAAACCTAGGGTAGATGAAGGCAGCATAAGGGAAAAAATATGGAAAAGTGGCCTGGAGATAGACTGTGATGGGACTGAAATGTTAGGCTGAGGAGTCTGTATTTTATCCTGTAGGCAAGAGGGAGCCATTGCAGATTCTTCAGCAGGTGAGTGAAATCCTCAGATCTGGGCTTTAGGAATATTGATTTGTTCGTTGTATAGAGGATGAATGGAAGAAGAGACTGGAAGTTGGTTAAAAAGGCCAAACGTGAGGCTATCAGAAGAGTCCAGGTTAGAGGTGATCAAGATTTAAACTAGGACGATGGCTGTTTGAATAGAGTAAAAGGGGATAGAATTGAAAGATGCTGTACAGATGGACTTGACAAGATAGCAAATGATTGCTTATGTGAGATCGGGAAGAAGGAAAAGTCACAGAAGACTTTGAGGCTATGAACTCAGAAGAATGAAGGAGCTGAGGACAGCTTGGTGGCTCAGTGTATTGAGAGCCAGGCCTAAAGATGAGGGGTCCTAGGTTCAAACATGTGCTACCTGGTGATCCTGGGCAAGTCACTTAAGCTGCATTTGCCTAGCCACTCTTCTGCCTTGGAATCAATGGAAGATAAGGGCTTTAAAAAAAAAAGAATGATGGTACCCTCAATCAAAATAAAAAAATTTTGGAGGAAGGACATGTTTGGATGGGGCTCAGCGAAGATTAGTTTTTTTTCAGATTTGTTCAGGTCAAAATGCCAATGGCAAAACCAAATGGAGAGGTCCACTAAGTAGCTAATGATGCAGGACTGTAGGACAGCTATATATTATGTGAGTCAATTGCAGAGAATGGTAACTGAACTTATGAGAAATGACAAGATCACCAAGATCTGGAAAACTCAGAGAAGAGGGTCCAAGACCAAGGGAGGTTGGAATATGAAATACGTGATGAGATCAGGGACAGAATCATTTTTTTAAACCCTTACCATCTGTCTTAGAATTGATACCAAGCATTGGTTCCAAGGCAGAAGAGCAGTAAGGGTTACACAACTGGAATTAAGCGACTTGTCTAGGGTCACATAGCCAGGAAGTGTATGAGTCTAGATTTGAACCCAGGATCTCTGGACTCCCAGCCTGGCTCTCTATCCACTGAGTCTGCCCCAGAATCAATTCTTGACTCAAAAAAACCTGTTGCTTTCAATGTTGGAAATTCAGTTCATGTGGATAAGATAGCAGGGGGTGATCTCATTAGATGAAAATATTTTAAATAAATCATTCATTCATTTTAAGAACAAAGTATAAAATATATTATACTTGGAGAACCAGGGGTCTAACAAAGCTGATATTCCTTAGGACAGGATCCAAACTATCCTAAAATGATCAGAAAGGACCATTTTCCCACAGGCATTTTAGATGTAGTTTTAAGATGAGCTAATCATAAATTCTAGAGTTAGAATAAACCATAAGAGATCATCTAGTGAACTCTCTCATTTTATAGATAAGCAAACTGAGGCCCAGAGGAAGGGGAGTGTCTTGCCCAGAGTCATATGTAAGTAGCAAAATCAGGTTTGAACCAGATCATTATCCATACTCCTAAATCATAACACCTCCCTCATGATCTCTCAAAATCTTTGGTGAAAATGTCAGACTATTAGTTGGGTCTTCCATCCCTCTCCAAATAGCACCTCAGCCTTGACTGATAACATTCCCCATTAGTCTGAGAGGCAAGAAGGGAAGGGAGATGATATGATTTTTAACTGAAACAATTCAGAGTGAACTGGGGATTGTTTAGCTTGGGAATGTGGGAACTGGGTGGCCATCCACAAGAAGACATTTTACCTCTCTGGCCCTCTTTTTCTCTATTCTGGTCACTATGTCAGGCTAAGGTCCCTTCCATCTTAAAAATGAGATGGTTTCTTTGGTATCTGTTATTACATAGTAAATGCCATTCCCCCCTCTTCTCTGTTTTGCATGCCATTCAATCACCAGGGATTTATTGCTCTTGTTATTGCCCATCCTTCATTTTCAAAGGGGACCAATGACATCACAGGGGGATGTCTTGCATGTGAATTGATTTAAGTGAGGCAGAGTGGCACAAAGTCATCCATGTCCCTCTCTCTTCCAGAGTCATCAAAATCCGTGTCAGACAAAAGTCAGGACAGCTGATGATGACCAAGCTTGAAGGCTCCACAGTGCCTTCTTCAGTCTCCTTCCTGGCTGCTGGAACAGATTGTTCTCATGTGCCCATTCTTCCAGGGGAAGTCTTCTCATGCTTAACTCACCAATGACTTTGAGGTCTGTTGATTATCCTCAACCTGGTTTAGCCTATTGGCTGAGACTGTTTTACCAGAGTGTGGCCATTGGGCATGCTATAGCTTTCTTGGGGCCACAGGTGAGAGCTGGGTGAGAGGTGGATAACAAAGGTCCCCTGAAAAGGGCCTGGAAAATCCTCACATCAGAGGTGCTAGTCGTCCCTGCACATCCCACCTACCCTAGGCAGTTAGGTTGCTTAGTACATAGAGTGCTGGGCTTGGAGTCAGGAAGACCTGAGTTCAAATTTGGCTTCAGATACTTACTAGTTGTATGACCCTAGGCAGATATATATATATTATGTGTAATATATATATATTTATGTATATATATGTATTTTTTATATTTAAGTTGTGTTTGCTTTAATCCATTGGAGAAGGGAATGACAAGTCATTCTACTATCTTTGCCAAGAAAACCCTAGAGATACTCTGGCCCATGGGGTCACAGAGAGTTGGACATGATTCAACAACAACACCCCTCTCCCACTTGGCCATTTCTTTGTGTATATACTCAGACATTTTTTAAACACCCAGCCAGGTACTGGGACCATACAAAGACGAAACCAACTAGAGCTTGGCCTTCAGGTGGTTATAGCCTTAATCAAATAGAGCTAAAATTCACTGTGGGAAAAATAGCTGCCACAGTTACATTTGTTATTTCAAGAACCCTAATAGGCAGTATGGCATTCTGGATAGAATGCTTTACTTGGAGAAAGGAGGACCTCCACTCAAATCCTGCCTCTGATACTGCTCAGCTGTGTGAATCTGAGAAAGGTCCTTAACTTCTCTGAGCCTCAGTTTCTCCATCTGTAAAATGAAAATATTGGATTCAGGGCCCTATAAGGCCCCTTCTGCCTCTAAATCTATGACAGACTGAGGTCCAGCAGCTGTTTCCCCTTTCTCATGAAAAATAATGAAGCCTATGAGTGAGCACTGAAAAGGAAGGATTCATCATTACCGTAATTGTGAATTTGCATGCTGCCGAGTTGATTGGTCAACTGAGTGGTGGCAGATGAAGACACAGGACTGGGATAGGTTGCTGATGGCATATGAGAGTATGGTGGGTAGGGAGGGGCAGCATTGTTGGCAGGTGGAGGGCCTGGAAACCTGAGAAGAGAAAAGAACTGGGGTTAGACAATAAGAAAAGATGTCCCAAACTCACCACCTGGAAGGATGGGCTGGACCCTTGAAGTCCAGATTCCACTGGCAACATATTGAAAAGAGTGCTGCCTTTGGAACCAGAAGACCATAGAGGGAAGCCCAGCTCTAATATTTATGGCCTGCAGTGCCTTCATTTTTCTGGGTCTCAGTTTTGTCATCTGACTCTTCCAGTTCAAACTCTATGATACGGTGACCCCAAATTCAACATATCCAAAAAAGGACTTCATCCACTTTCCCTGAAACCTTCTTCTCTCAGCTTCCTTTTTTCCTGTTGATAATACTACCCTGCTTGAAAGAGGAAACTGAAAGAGTCATTCTGAAATCACCCCTTTCCCTCCTTGCCCTGCCAAATCCCTTCTTAAACCCCATTCAGGGGATCCTGTTTTTGTTCCTTCTCTCACATCTGGTTTCCTTTCCCTAGTTTATTGGAATAGCTTCCTGGCTAATTGCCTCACCTCAGGTTCTTCTGTCTTTAACATAGCTACCTAAATAACTTTCTTACTTAAGATGTGTCTTGACCTGCCACTTTTTTTTGCTCAAAACAAAGAAACAAAAAACCCTCCAAATGCTAAAATTTCAGGGGCTTTGTATGGATGACAGATCATAGATATAGAGAGAGAGAGTTAGGAGAGACCTTAGAAATCATCTATTCTAGCAATTTTCACAGGATGAAATCAAAATTATCAATAAGCACATGAAAAAGTGTTCTAAATCCCTCCTGGTTAGAGAAATGCAAATTAAAACAACTCTGAGGTACCTCCTCACACCTAGAAGACTGGCCAATGTGACAGCAAAGGAAAGTGATTAATGTTGGAGGGGATGAGACAAAATTGAGACGCTAATGCATTGCTGTTTGAGTTGTGAATTGGTCCAGCCTTTCTGGAGGGCAATTTGGAACTATGTGCAAAAGGCTTTCCTACCCTTTGACCCAGCCATACCACTGCTGGGTTTATACCCCAAAGAGATAATAAGGAAAAAGACTTGTACAAAAATATTTATAGCCTCGCTTCTTATGGTGGCAAAAAATTGGAAAATGAGGGAGTGTCCACCGACTGGGAAATGGCTGAACAAAGTGTGGTATCTGTTGGTGATGGAATATTATTGTGCTCAAAGGAATGATGAACTGGAGGAATTCTATGTGAACTGGAACGACCTCCAGGAATTGATGTGAAAGGAGCAGCAACAGAACATTGTTCAGAGACTGATACATTGTGGTACCATTGAATGTAATGGACTTTTCTACCAGCAGCAATGCAATGATACAGGACAATCCAGAGGAATTTAGGAGAAAGAAAGCTATCCATATCCAGAGAAAGAACTGTGGGAGCAGAAAAGCATTAGAAAAATATATGATGGATCACATAGTGTGATAGGGATGTGATTAGGATTTGATGTTAAAAGATTGCTCTATTACAAATATGAATAACATGGAAATAGGCTTTGAACAATGATACATGGATAACCCAGTGGAACTGCTTGTCAGCTCTGGAAGTGGGGAGGGAAGAGTGGGGGAAGGGGTTCATGAATTGTGTAATCATAGGAAAATAAAAATAAAATAAAAAGAAATAATTTATTTTGATCCCCTCCTTTTTACAAATGAAGAAAATGAGGCCCAGAGAGGTTAACTAATTTACCCATAATCACACAGATAGTGACAGTTAGGATTTCAACCCAAATTCTCGGCTCCCAAACTAGTTCTCATTCTATTATACATGCAGATTAAAGTACAATGTCTTAGCCTTACACTTAAGACCCTCTGCAATCTTGTTCTCACCTACCTTCCCAGGTTCAATACAACCCTCATTTTCCAAGTCTTTGCAATATCTCCATTCAAACTAGACTGCAAAGAAGGCAGGGCATTCTATAAAACTACATTTAAAGGCCATGATGCAATATGAATGGATTTGAAATAATGACATCATGAATAAGAGATCAATGTCTACATGGAAGCTAAAAAGTGAATATAACTGGGTGAAAGAAGAACTTAGAGAAACATCAATAGGTTACACCAGAGAGAAAGACAATACTGATATTATACATAAAACTCTGTGGAATAGAACCAAAGCAATCCTTGGGTGAGCATTTATAGTTACATCAATAAAAGAGAGAGAAAAGAGACAGATATACAGATAGACAGAAGGAGAAAGAGAGAGACAGAGGGAGAGAGAGGCTGAGACAGAAAAAGAGATACCATAAAAGGATTGAGTCTGCACCCTCCCTCCACCCAAATCCAACAGCTTAGCAAAAGCAAAGTAATGAACAGAAAACAGAAGAGAAACAAGCAAGATAAGTACAACTGTAAATAGGCAATCAATGAACACATTAATGAAATCCAAATGCTATTTTTTAAAAGACTAATAAGAAGAAAATAATAATCAGATCTAAGAGGAAAAAAAGGAGAGCAAGCCCAGAATTAGAAAAGAGAGATCACAATAAGGGCGGAAAAAAAAGATCAAGAGCAAGATCAGAGTTACATATACACTGCTCTATGCCAAGAAATCTGAGAACTTAATTGAAATGGATGATTATCTACAAAAGAACTAACAATTAGAATGATCTGAAGCTAGCAGAGCATGCTAAAGATGATGAAAAAGAAACTTTATTATACTGGGTAAAAATGGAAGATCATGTGTGTATGGGTAGATGATAGGCTGAGCTAGTCAGGTCTTCTGTTATCTTGCAAAGTTTAATCATCTTTGGAGAGAAATGGTTTTGAACCAAATGGTTCAAATCTGATGCAAAATGAAGGAAGCAGAGCTAATAAAACAATAGAAACGCAACTGCAACAACCACCAAACAATGGACAATGAATGTTGCGAAATCACAAAGAACAAGAAGAGACCCCTCCTCCAACTTCATGGCAGAGGTGTGCAACATTGAATATAGTTTTTGGTTTTGCTGATTTTTTTCTCTTTCTCTTTTTTTCTTGTAAAATTATTCATGGGAATGACTCACTAAAAGAGATACAGGAAGGAATTTAGGCAATAGTAAAACAAAATATAGTGATATAACTAATTTTTAAAAGAAAAAAATTGATTAAAAATTTAACATTAAAAGTGTTATTTATGTGGAAATGACTCTCTAAAAAGGAAACAGGGAGAAATTTAGGCAGTGACAAAACAAAATATGTCAATGTAATTAATTTTTTAAAGAAAAAATAATTAAAATTTAACATGAAGAAATTAAATTTTAAATTCAACATTAAAAAACCAGGTTGTATGAGGCAACCCGATTGGCTTTTTAATACAGTTAGAATGATAAAAACAGGAGATTTTGTTGGTGTAATTTACCTAGGTGTTAGAAAAGCAGTTCTGGCTGCTGTTTTGGGCAAGATGGAGAGATATGCGTTAAACAATAATATCAGTCAGGAAATGTGGGACTAATTGACAGGCCAGCCCAAATAGTAGTCAGTCATTAACTTTTCAGTGTTAATGTAGAAAGAGTTCCAAGTGGAGTGCCTGCAAGTCTCAGTTCTGGCCTTGAGCTGTTGAACATTTGTATTGATGACTTTAGGAATAGCCTAGAACACTTGCTTTAAGGACGATATGAAACTAGTTGTATCCAAAAACATTTAGGCCTCATGAAATTAATTTAGCAGAGATGAACATATCCTGTAAATGTCTGAGGCTGGATTTGAATTCTGGTCTTCCTGACTGTAGGTGCACCACTCTATCCATTTATGTCACATCCAGCAGTCAGTCAGTCAACAAATATTTATTAAGTGCCTACAGTGTGCCAAACCCTGTGCTAAGTGCTAGAGACACAAATACCAGTCAAAACAAAGATAGTTCTTTTTCTCAAGGAGCTTAAAATTAATGAAGGGAAGATAATGCACAAAAGGAAGCCAAAAAGAGGGGAGAGGAGAAGGTATCCCATGGGAGGGAATGATGGAGAGTATTAATGAGGTTCAAAAGCAGAAATCCGGGTAGCTGTAATGACAGAAATAAAGAAGTTGAAAAGACAGGTAGGTTAGGTGTAAAGGAGGTCAGTTTTGGATACACTGAGTTTGAGAACTCTCTGGGACTCTGGAAAATGTATGTAGGCAACTGGTGATGGGAGTCTGGAGCTTAGGGGAAACACTAGAGCTGGATAAACAGCTCTCGGAGTCAGGGACTGTCATCAGACATGCCCATGTTTCCTTTATCATTAAAAAAAACCTTCTCTCTCTCCTTCCATTTCCTCAAGTCATCATCCTCTATCACTCCTGCCTAGTTCAGCCAAGTGCCTCCAAAAAAACAAACAAACTACACTGGTCCCCTTCACTTCTTCATCTCCAATTCATGTCTTAATCCCTTGCAATCTGGTTTTTAGCCCCATCACTCAATGAAAATTGTTCTCAGCAAGGTCACTTGTGGCCTCTATTGCTCAATGCAGTGGCCCCTTCTCAGCTCTCCTCCTTCTTGACCTCTTGGCAGGGTCTAACAGGGCTCACCACTCCCTTCTGGGTAACTTCTCCCCCTGGGTTGTTGTGACTTTGCTCTGTCAGGGCCTTGAGTCCATTGGATCCTATCCAACAAGGATGGAAGGCTTGCTCCCTCTGGGGAGAAATCCCTAAGAAGGTCATAGAATCACAGAAGCAATCCTGAATCTGGCATATGAGGATCTCAATTTAAGACTGAGCTCTGCCATTTACCACAATGGTGACTTTGAACAGCCCTTGGGTCATGAGATCTCTAGAGCTAGAAGGACCCTCAGAGGCAATCCAGTTCAACCCTCCTCATTTTACAGTGGGAGGAACTGAGACACAGAGAAGCTAAGTGATTTTTCCAGGATCACACAGTTATTAAGGGAGTAAGACTGAGTTTTGACACTAGCTCCTCTTGACTCCAAGCCCACAACTCTCTCCATTACTATTGCTCCCTTCTCCTTGCTAGTTTTAGTATCTTGACAAGTTAATAATAATAATGGCTATCATTTGTTTAGGGTCAGTAGGCACTATAGATAAGAGTGCTAGCCCTGGAGTAAGGAAGATCTGAGTTCCAATCCTGCCTCAGACACTTTTTTTTATTAATAATTTTTATTTTTTAGAAAAGTTATCATGGTTACATGATTCATGTTCTTACTTTCCCCTTCACCCCCCCCCCCCGACTTCCTCCCCCACCCATAGCCAATGCGCCCTTCCACTGGTTTTAACATGTGTCATCGATCAAGACCTATTTCCAAACTGTTGATAGTTGCATTGGTGTGGTCATTTAGTGTCTACACCCCCAATCATGTCCGCCTCAACCCATGTGTTCAAGCAGTTGCTATTCTTCTGTGTTTCCTCTCCTGTAGTTCTTCCTCTGAATGTGGGTAGTGTTCTTTTCCATAAGTCCCTCCAGATTGTCCTGGGTCATTGCATTGTTGCTGGTACATTCTATTTTACCACAGTGTATCAGTCTCTGTGTACAATGTTATTCTGGCTCTGCTACTTTCACTCTGCATCAGTTCCTGGAGGTCTTTCCAGTTCACATGGAATTCCTCCAGTTTATTATTCCTTTGAGCACAATAGTATTCCATCCCCAGTATATACCACAATTTGTTCAGCCATTCCCCAATTGAAGGGCATACCCTCATTTTCCAGGTTTTTGCCAGAACAACAACAACAAAAAAAAAAAAAAAACGGCTATAAATATTTTTGTACAAGTCTGTTTATCTATGATCTCTTTGGGTACAAACTCAACAATGGTATGGCTGGATCAAAGGGCAGGCAATCTTTTATAGCCCTTTGAGCATAGTTCCAAATTGCCAGCCAGAATGGTTGGATCAGTTCACAACTCCACCAGCAATGCATTAATGTCCCACTCAGACACTTTTTAATTGTGTGATATTGGGCAAGTCATTTAATTTCCACATACCTCAGTTTCCTTAACTATAAAATGGAGATAACAATAGTCCCTGCCTCCTAAGGTTGTTGTGAGGATCAAATGAGATAATAAATGTAACATACTTAGCACAGTGCCTGGTACATAATAAATGCTATATAGATGTTAGTTACTAGATTTTCATTCACTCAACCATCCATCCATCCATATATCCATCCATATTCTTTGCAAGGTATAAGGGATATCATCAGAGATATGTCACGTGTGTGTGTGTGTGTGTGTGTGTGTGTGTGTGTGTGTGTGAGAGAGAGAGAGAGAGAGAGAGAGAGAGAGAGAGAGAGAGAGAAGAAAAGAGAGAGAGAGAGAAGGAGTGAGTGAGTGAATGATGGTAGCAAAAGAAAGAACCAGAGTACTCTGGAAATATTTGGGGAGGGAAGAGAAGATTTTCCATTGGAGGGGATGGATGTAGGATGAGCCATTCCAGGATTAGGTGATACCAGAAAGTCTTCTAGAAATAGTAGAATCAACTAAAGAGGTAACATGATGTTTTGTAAAGAGGATTGGGTTCAAATCCCATCTCTCAGTAGCCTTGGACAAGTCTTAATCCCTCTGGGTTTTGGCTTTTCTCCTCTGTAAGAACAGGAATTACTAAGGTCCCTTCTAACTCTGAATCTATGATCCAAGTGTCATCTCATCTTCCTGGCAACAAATTTTTCTGAGATAGACATCTATGGCTCAAAATCTTTTCCTTACCCTTCTGAAAATCCTGACTGCCTCAGCAGAGGAATTTACCCATAGATACATTCCACAGAGAAAGCTGTCAATGCAGAGGACAAATTTACAACTAGGAGTCAGTTCAAACCCACTGAACAGAGCCAATGATTAAATTTTCCATGTGAGAATTCATACCTCAGAAATCAGTAAGCACTACAAATCAGGGTTTGAGAGATTATTTTGTTGATTTTCTAAACTTAAGAAAGTAATGGATAAATGTTAATAATGAAGCTTAAACTTAAAATTATTTTGAGCAGACCCCTTTTTTCTGGAAAGCTGATTGTTCAACATTCACCAGCACACTCCATAAACACTTGGGTTATTTAGAAACAACTTTCTGATTGAATATCATCACTGAAGAAATGAAGTCTGAGTAACTTACCTCTGTTGGGGATACCCTGAGATATTAGGACCATTCTGAACAAATTGGTGGGTCCCAGAATTAGGGGGTCCAGGAGGTAACACCCCAACAGGTGCAGTTGGCCCCAAAGGTCCAGCTGGCTTCATTATGCCTGTCATGGGAGAAAGAGTTCAGGTTAATCAATTTAGGTGGATATGTTATTAATGGTTTTCAGCCCATGGTGCAAAATCCTTAGGCTAAGAATGTGAGCTGATATAGGAAGAAAAAGTGGGGAGCTATCTGAGGATCAGGGTCCTCATCCTAAAAAAAAAGGGCTGGAATGTCCCTTACAGCTTGAGTCACACTGTGCTGTAACTCTGGGCTCTGGGCCTGGCTAAGTAATCCCTGAATTGTTGAATGATACCGAAAGAAGACAAGAAATACTAAAAATAAAATAAAGAAAATGGAAAATGACTAGAATAGTCTCCTCTTTCCATCCACTTAATCCATGTGCCAGAAAAACTTGTGCTTTGCATAAAACAAGCACTTTTCTCTCTCCTTCCTTCCTTCCTTCCTTCCTTCCCTCCTTTGTAAAATGAGGGAGTTGAGCTAGATGATCCCTGAGGTCCGCTCCAAATCTAAATCCATGATCCTGGGATACCTCCAGGGCAGTGATGGGCAAACTATGGCCCGCGGGCCAGATGTGGCTCCCTGAAATGTTCTATCTGGCTGTGCGACATTATTCCTAATCTGACGAATACAATACGATAAAACTTTGAAAGAGTTGCCTTAGAAACAGACTGACAGATGAGCATTTCCTTTCCTTTGGCCCCCCTCTTTAAATAGTTTGCCCATCACTGCTCTAGGGACAAACAGAACCCGTCTTATTCCTCCTCCCTTGAAACATCTGGAGAAAGCAGGGAGCCTGTCACCCTGGAAGTCTGCTCTCTTCCAAGCTAAACACCTCCAGCTCCCTTGACCTATCCTTAATACAGTAGGAGTCAGAGGCCCTGCAGTATGGGACAAATTTGAGTTTGGATTCAGAGGACTTGGGATGAAATCCCACCTCACTCATTTTTATGAACTTTCCTCTGCTCTCTGATTTCTGTTGTCATGATATTAAAAGCAAGACAGTCCCAGCCCTTAAGAGCTTGCTTTTAATAAAAAAATAAAATTTGATCAATCTTTTACTTAATAATTAATTCTTTCACTAATTATTATACAGCTATATTACATAACATATCTATATAGTTATATAATTATGCTTATAATTATAAATTATATTATTAAATAATATGTAGTGATATTACATAAATAATTAGTGATCTATTATAGGATTAAATAATACCCTATGTTATATAAGACAACTATATAATAATTTATAGATTATAATACTTTATTATATTAACACTATACATGCATTAATGATTAATAAATTGATGAATTGACCAATTAACAGCACCTAGCACCCAGTATGGCACATACTAGGTACTTAATGAATGTTTCTTGGATTGTTTATGGGAAGACACTCTACCTCTGTAGGAAATCTGGGAGTTGGGTTAGCTGGGCTCTCAAATCCCTTCTAGCTGTCCTAAATCTTAGGTCTCATGGCCTTACAGGGTGCCCTCCACTAGACACTTTCCAACCCATGAAGATCTTTTTTAAAATGTAGTATATGAAACTAAACATAATTTCCCTTGGTGCTCAGCTCCTAGGAGGACAGGGAAGGGGTGGGACTTGGGAGTTCAGTGAAATAAGGAATTCCCAGATGAAGAAAGTCCATCCACCAGCATAATGAACAGCACCCTTTCTGCAATCAAAGTCTTGGAGAGTCGCCTAGGACCCTGGGAGGTAAGGTAATTTGCCCAAAGTCACTCCTCCAGCATGAGTCAGGAGCCAGGTTTGACCCATGGCCTTCCTAGTTCTAGAGGCTGACTCTCTCCTTCTCTGCTGCCCTGCTGCCTCTCAGTTAGCACATAGTAAGAGCTTAAGAAATGTCTTTCATTCAGATGGTATCTGAACAGAGCGGAGGAGAGCAGAGCTATCCCCTCCAGAGTCCCTGGAAATAGGTTTCTCTCTCACTGGAGCCCAAGAGTCCAATAGGTTTCTTTGCTGCCATATCACATTATTGACTCTCATTGAGTTTGCAGTCCACTAAACTCCCCAGATCCTTTTCAAAATCACTCCTCTTCATATAGGAACCAACACATTCTATGTTACCTGCTGGAGAGGGTGGGTGTGATGGATCACCATAATGACCCCGAAGAGGTGGGGAAAGTGCTCCTATTCCAGGCTGGGATTGGGAGTATGGAGGAGCAGCAACGTAACCTTGTTGGCTCATGGTGAAAGTTATCTCATTCCAGATCACAAGTTTCTTCTAAAGCTGAAACAGGAAAAAGATGCTGTTAACATCAAGGCTGAGTTGTTCTGCTCTTAAAGGAAATGGACATTCTACAGAAGTTCTAAGGATGCTGTGGGGAGTATTTAGTATGGGAGACAATCATCACATATGCTTATCTATAAACACTGTCCATTGCATTATAGCTTCTTGCGAGCAAAAAAGGAATGGTCAAAATGATTTAGGTTGTTCAATTGTTTTCAGTAATATTCAAGTCTTTGTGACTCCATTTGGGGTTTTCTTGGCAAAGGTACAGGAGTGGTTTACAGTTTCCCTCTCCAGCTCATTTTACAGATGAGGAAACTGAGGCAAATAGTTTTAAGTAACTTGCTCAGAGTCACACAGCTAGAAAGTGTCTGCAGCCTCATTTGAACTCAGATCTTCCTCATTCCAGAACTGCTCATCTTAGAATTTGTGATGATGAAGAGAAAAACCAGAAACCATCTGACATGCACCCTAGCTACAAGGAGAACAGAGTTCAGAGAACAGAGGAAGGACAGATTGGATCCAGGGCATTAAAATTCTCTAGAAGTCAGCCCAGGAGAGAAAGACTCTTGAGAAATGAATTCTGAAGACACACAGGAAAGAAGAAAATCAGGAAATGTCCAAAGGAAGGAAGAAAGAAAAGAAAGAGAAAAGGAGGGAAAGAAGGAAGGAAGTATTTATTAAGTGTGTACTACGTGCTAGGCACTGAAGCACTTATACAAATATTATCTTGTTTGATACTCACAACAACCCTGGAAGGTAGGTGCTATTCTTATCTTTGATTTACAGATGGGGAAACTGAGACAGATAGACATTAAGTGACTTGTCCAGGATCACACAGCTAATTGTTAGAGGCTGAATGGGAACTCAGATCTTCCTGACTCCAGGTCCAATATTTCATTCACTGTACCAGATAGCTGTCTCTAAAAAAGGAACTCATTAACCACCAGGAAACTTATTAAAACCATCTATGTGGTGCATTGCATAGAGTGCTGGACTTTGACTCAGGAAGATCTGAGTTCAAATCTAGCCTCAGAAATTAGCTGTGTAAATGTGGACAGTCACTAAATTATTTGCCTTAGTTTCCCCATATCAAAAATGGCAATGATAATAATAGCTTCTACCTCCCAGAGTTGTTGTGAGAATCAAATTGAATGAAATAAATATAAAGTGCCTAGCATAGGGCCTGGCACAGAGTAAGTGTACTAAAGTACTAAAAGCTGGGTATTATTTTTATTTTAAGTTTAGATTTTTCAAATGCATGTAAAGAAGGAAGAAGAAGGGTATGAGTAACTGAGGATTAACAAAGAAGTGTGGCAGAAGCTTGTGAGCAGTGTCAGAGAATTCTCACCTGGAAGAAGTTGAGGCTGGAGAAGAAACTCTGAAAAATCAAAAGATGGGGATGGGGAAGCCAGAACTGGGGGAATGAGAAGGCTCTCAGAAAGGATAGGACCACTGCTTCTGATGGCAAGGAGAGTGGAAATGGATGTCAGAGAAAGGGCAGGAATGTTCAACCCTTGTACTGATGAGTTTGCCTGCCAACGAGAATGATCTTTGAACTAGAAAGGGCAGAATAAAAATGACTAATAGAGACTGATTCCCAAAGTAGAGATATTATTCCTGGGCACCTGGCTTCCCTTGATTAGCACTAACTAAATTAATAGGTTCAGATGGACTCCATTCACTGATACAGAGTGGGACTTGCTGAGGCACTATTGAAAATCTTTGAAAGATCATAGAGAACCAGATACTTACTGCACCTCCAGACACTGCCCCACCCCAACCCCAACTAGAGAAGAAGGCATGTCCCATTTTCTAAAAGGAAGGAGAATTGAGTTGATAAATGGTAGGCCAGAGAGTCTAGCTTTGATTCCCAGCAACCCCTGAGGCTACATATTAAAAGGAGGTGACAAAAACAGAGTCATGCATCAAGATTAACTTCAAGGGGGGCAGCTGGGTAGCTCAGTGGAGTGAGAGTCAGGCCTAGAGACAGAAGGTCCTAGGTTCAAACCCGGCCTCAGCCACTTCCCAGCTGTGTGACCCTGGGCAAGTCACTTGACCCCCATTGCCCACCCTTACCAATCTTCCACCTATGAGACAATACACCGAAGTACAAGGGTTAAAAAAAAAAAAAAGATTAACTTCAAGATCTAGGTATGTCAAACTAGCCTTGCTTCTTTTTTATTTTTTTTTAAACCGTTACCATCTATCTTAGAATCAATACTATGTATGGTTCCTAGGCAGAAGAGCAGTAAGGGCTAGGCAATGGGGGTTGTGAGTTGACCAGGGTCACATAGTTAGGAAATGTCTGAGGCCACATTTGAACCCAGGCTCTCAATTCACTGAACCACCTAGCTGCCCCTTTGCTTCCTCTTTAGCCTGAGTTACTAGCCTGGCAGATCAATAGTCAAATAGCAATAGTCTTTAGATTTTGGCAAGCATTTGACAAAGTCTTTCAATGACCCTGGACAAGTCACCTCTCTGTTTGCCTTGGTTCCTCATCTATAAAATGATCTGGACAAGAAAATGGCAAACCTAACCAGCTTCTCTGTCAAGAAAACCCCAAGTGGGGCCATGAAGGGTCAGACATGACAGAAACAACTGAATAACAACAGCCCAGTGCTATTCTTGGGGGACAAGATGGAATGAAATAGTTTAGATGACAGTTCAGTTCTGTAAATTATGACCTGGTCAAATGACTCAAGAAGAATCTGACTGATTAGCTAAAGAGTAGTTGTTAATAAACCTATGTCAGCTTGGAAGAAGGTCTCCAATGGGATGTCCTGGGGAAGGGTGGGTGGCCCTATTCTGTTGAACATTTTTCTTGGAAGAAGGCCTATGTAAAGGTCTTGATGGGATGTTCATCCCATTGGCAAAGAATCTCAGAGCTGGGAGGGATAGGTGACACACTAAATGATGGAGGAGAGATTCAAAAAGATCCAGATAGGCTACCAGTGATGGGCAATCTTTTTAAAGGGGGTGCCAAAGGAAAGGAAATGCTCACACAGCCAGATAGAACATTTCAGGGGTCCACATCTGGCCTGTGGGCCGTAGTTTGCCCATCACTGGGTTAGCCCATTGTATGGAGTCAAACATGATGAAAGTGAATAGAGATAAATATCAAGCCTTATTACCCTTGGGTACAAAAACCAAAAACCTTTGATAAGTATAAGATGGGGTTCATGACTAGGCAGCAGACAAAGGTTCAGGGACTTTGATGGATTACTAATTCAACCTGAGTCAACAGTGTGATATATGGAAATCAAGGAAAGCTACACAATCAGAGGGACCTTATGGGGACCAGAACTAAAGAAGTACCACTGTCTGCCTTGATCAGACAACTGTGTTTAGTTCTGGGCTTGACTTTAAGAGAGCCACTGATAAACAACAGGAGAGTATGCAGAAGGAAATGACCAAGATGGCAAAGGGCCTTGAGTTCATACCAAATGAAGAACTTCTGAATGAAATAGAGACATTTTAACTTGAAGAGAAGACATTGCGGGATATGATACCTGCCACCCAACTAGAGAAGAACAAATATTGACCTGAAAGGGAATGGCACCTACAAATGACAGGCCAGAGTTTGACTCTGATTCCTGGCAAATGTAGAGAATGCATCATTAAAAGGATAATTGGTGAAATCCAATATTTCGAGGGCTATCCTATGGAAGAGGGATTAGACTTACTCCACTTGACCCCAGGAGGCAGAACTAGAAACAATGGGCAGAAGCAACAAAGAAGCAAATTGAGGCTCAAGTCATGGAAAAAACTTTCTATTAGAGCTGTTTCAAAGGAGAATGGGCTGCCCCAGGAGTCAGTGAATGTCTGCTTATTGGAGGTCTTTGAAGAAAGGCTGCAAGACTACTTTTATCAAGATTATTTATGGAGGTGTGGGATTTAACTAGATAGACTTAGGTCCTTTCCAACTTTGAGTGTATGTGGTTCCGTGAATGTGGCAGAAATTAAAGATGGAATGCATTAAAGTTCAGAGGTCCAAAGCTGGGAGGGGCCTTGATGAGCACCAAGTCTGGCACCATTATTTTATCAGTAAAGAAATGGAAGCCATTTGTCTAAGGTTACACAGCTAGGTGATGCAGTCGATAGAGTGCTGGGCCTGGTGTCAGTCAGGAAGACTAGAGTCCGAAAGCCTCAGACACTTATTAGCTGTGTGATCTTGGACAAGCCACTTAACCCTATTTGCCTTGATTTTCTTGTCTGCAAAATGAGCTGGTAAAGGAAATGGCAAAGTACTCCAGTATCTCTCTTGAGAAAATCCCAAATGGGGTCAAGAAGAGTCGGAAATGACTGAAACTGATGTGGACTGAAATATCCCCCAAGGCTGCCAAATATGCAATCAAAAGAACAAGGAAACAATAATTAGTTGATTTGGATGGGTCCACCTTTCAGATAAGCTATATGCTTAGATTTACAATTATGAAAAAACATCAATCTTTAGACATAACCCAGGTCTGTGTTGGTGAACCTATGGCTCATGTGCTGGAGCATGCAGAAGGGGGCTGCTCCCTTCCCCCTCCCCACTGTGGCTGAGGACATCACCTGCCCCTCTGCCCAGCAGCCCTCCCATCTGGGGTAAGAGCAGCTCACATGTGATGTGAAGGTGCAGTTTGGGCACTTGGTAAAAGGTTTGCCATCACTGACCTTGGTTGGGAGGTTCAGTTTCCCAGTCCCACAGGTGTAGGTTCAAACAATGCTCAGCTTCCACACTTACTACTCTCCTTTGGAGTATGAGCAGAATAAGGCAAAAGTGACCCCATAATTGTTCCAGAGTATTTAAAGTATCATTAGCATTACATTTACATTGCAGTTTCCCCACCCCCACTGCAGTGTATAAACAGAGTGGACCATAGGTAAAGTGGCATCAGTTCCCTGGAGACACACAGGGCAGCAAGTGCCCAAACAAATGACCCCTTCCTTAGTGACTAAGCAAGACAAAAAGCATTTCTGAGAACCCCTCTTACCTTTTATACTCCTTACTCTCTCACCACCTTTACTTTCCACACCTTACCTTAATTACTTACTATACTAGCTACTCTGCTACTATATTTTCTTGTAATAAAGCTTGTTTTCTTGAGTCAGTTGAGTCATCAATCAGTTCTGTGGATGAGACCCAATAAGCATTAACCTATCAAAACGACTAAAAGACGCAGGTAAAAGCTGGCACTTCAAACCTAGGTGGGCTGGAGGTTCCTTCCATCCTCTGATATTAGTGCTGAATCAAGGTTATTGTTTATGATTTGGCCAAGTCAAAGGGCAGGTTATAAATAATCTTAGGCTACCCACAGTCCTCCAAAGCAAAGTAAGCAGCAGTACAACTCTAGCTGAATCAGGAGACCTGGGTAGAGGATAACAGCTAGGAAATACTTGAAGGGCTATATGTATCACTAGCTTTTTGAACTCCTTCCCAGCCTGCTATGAGAAAGCTATTTGGTCAGTCTTGAAATCTATAGAAACTTCAACTAAGAACTTGTCAGAAAGATTTTAATTTCTCCCTTATACATAAAATGATGTTCAATTCAAATGGAATTCCACAAAGGGCAATCCACCGTGTGCCCCTGGGCAAGTCACTTAACTCCCCTTGCCCAGCTCTTCTGCTTTAGAACCAATACACAGTATTGACTCTAAGATAGAAGATAAGGAATAAAAGGGGAAAAAAGGTAATCCAGAGGACAAGTGAAAGTCCATAATAACCATTTATTGGTTTTGGTTGTATCTCCTCAAGACATGGACTTGAATTTACCCTATGATTGTGTTGGCAAACCTATGGCTTGAGTGTCTGAGAGGGCTGCTCCTCTCCCCCTCTCCACTGTGCCTGAGGACATTTTTTCACATCACCCATCCCTCTCCTCAGCAGCCCAATGGGAGTGCTTCCTCCCTTTCCTGTCTGAGGTAAGGGGGCAGTTCACTATCACTGCCCTATGGTGTACAGTGCTGGGCCTGGAGTCAGGAAGATTCAACTTTGCAAGTTTAAATTTGGTCTCAGATACTTACAAGCCGTATGACCCTCGACAAGTGACTTAATCCTCTTTGCCTCAGTTTCCCCATCTGTAAAATGATCTGGAGAAGGAAATGGCAAACCTCTCCATTATCTTTGCTAATAAAACCTCAAATGAGGTCACAAAGACTCAACTGAAACAGCTGAACAACAATAACTAAATTACTCAGGAGAACAGGACTGGGGGAATCTAGATACAAACTAGCCTGGCTAGTTTGGGTTGACTTTCCCTCTCTTGGCCTCAGTTTCTGCATCTGTAAAACAAGAAGCTTGGGCTAAATGATTTCTAAGTTTCCTCTCAGCCCTAAATGTGAGATTCTAAATTTTTTTCCCTGGTTTCCACAATAATAAGAGCCATTTGTATGCTGGGTAGGGATTTCATGAAACCTCTTAGAGACCTGAGATCTAGCCCTGGCCTGCTATTCAGCAAGCTCCCTTTGAGTCTGTGTGCCTCAGTTTTCTTATCCTTAAAATAAACATGATGATTATTAGTGCCCTTTCTGCTCTCCAGTTCTCTGATTTCTTGACTCCCTTCTCTTTCCTACAACTCCATGACTTGTAGCCATAACAACAGGAATACAATCCACCATATTTAACCTAGCTTTCTTAGATTTGGAGCTCCCTTTATCTTATTCCCTCATTTTTACAGATAAGGTCGCTGAGGCCCAGAGAGGTTAAGGGATTGCCCAGGTTTATTCAGAAAGCAAGTAGCAGAAAGCTAGGATATCAAATCAGGCCTCTTGGCTCCAGGACTCTTATCTTGGGGTCCACTGGGACCATGGGTGTAAAAAAGAAAAAAAAAAAGACGTGGATTTTCAGTCCTTTCTAATCCATTCCATTTTATGCATTTAAGTCCTCTATTCTGAAAAGGGGTCCGTTGTTGGCTTCTCCCAGAGTGCCAATGGGATCCATGGCACAAAGATGGTGAAGAATCTCTGGCCAGAGGAGCCAATGTTTTTTTCTAGACCACCGGCTATTCCCTTCTTCGGCTGTTCTTAGAAATAAGAGAGCTGCTAAGGACTGTGTTGAGGTTTGGATAGTCCTTCACAATTTCTCCTTAGTTTGCCTGTCGTCTGGCTGTACTTGCCAACACTGAGCCAGAAAAGTATCAGAAGCCGATTGGGTGTCCCTCCACCAAAGAAACATACGTGCCCAGCCGAGGCCTGTCTTCAGTGGCCTTTGTTAGGGACAGGACCTTCCCTCCTCCCCCTGCTCGGCAGACAGGGAGACGTGGCAGCCTGAGCTTTGGTCAAGCCTTTGCAACGGGGCACCTCTGGGCAGATCGGCCAGGACACACCCCTGGCCTCCACTCCACCTGCCGGCTTCAGCGCCACTCGAGGTGTCACCGCGAGGGAGCCCGGGATGCTTCCCTCAAGTGCACAGGAAGGGGCAGGGACCTTGCTCCAGGGCAAGTGGGGGAACTTTGCTTCCTCTCTCGCCCAGCGCAGTCTGCCACGTCAAACTTCCCGGCGCATCTCTCTCTCTCTCTCTCTCTCTCTCTCTCTCTCTCTCTCTCTCTCTCTC
>NC_058135.1:11452648-11470927 GCF_016433145.1 Gracilinanus agilis | reverse complement strand
TCTCTCTCTCTCTCTCTCTCTCTCTCTCTCTCTCTCTCTCTCTCTCTCTCTCACACACACACACACACACACACACGCAGAGTGGTAACACGGAGTACTCTGACTCAGCGGGAAATAGACCCGCAGAGAACGAGAGGGAATCCTTGGAGACAAGTGGTCTCGAGCTCCGGAGCCCCCGGGAGGAAGTGGAGCTTCTTAGCCCCCACGGATCCCCAAAGCCACGCAATCGTTTCCATAGCAGATCTCACAGCATTAAAGCCACAAGCCCCAATTTTGACAATGACTCCAACAGCCTCAAATTTCAAGGAAAAGCAGGGGTGGGGGGGAGGAGAAAGATTCCCTGGCTGTCAGGGAAAAATGACCTGGGTTCGAATCCCAGCTCTGACAGCTAGATCTTGGTCAAATCTCTGGGCCTCAGTTTCTCTATGAGTAACAAGATGGGGATGGACCCGATGATCACCGAGACCTCGGAAGTACGTGCAGCTTCACAAGGCTCCGGACGCGGGGTCCCCAGAGCGGGAGAGGGACTGGAGACCCGGGATGCCAGGATGCTCGCGGGAGCGGCGGGACACAGGGCGCGGCGTGGGGCAGGGGTCCCGCCGGGGATGCCTACCTGGCTGGCTACGGCTGCTAGGCTCTGTTCTGCTCCTCGGCCGCTGCAGCTGCCGCGCGCACACCCCCGCCTGCCCGCCAGCCCCACGGCTCGCTGGCCCGCCCGCCGCCCGGGCTCAGAGTGCCACGTCAAAGCCTGCCCTGCCTAAGGCCGCTGCTGCAGGAGAGCGCGCGCGCGCCCGTTCCCAGGGCTCCACCGGGAGAGGCCGTGTGCGCGCGAGGCGCGAGCCCGAGACCTACCAGTGCTGCAGCCCAACTAGAGCGAGGGAGCGATCACGGGAGCTAGAGAGCTCTGTCCCGGGCCGCCCAGGCAGCCTCCTTTTTCTCTTTCTCCGCCCCTGCTAGGCCCAGCAGCTCACGCCTACCCTGCTTGCCAGTCGTCCGCCCTGCCTAACCGTCCTTCCTCCTCCGCCACCTCCTCCTTCTCCCTCCTCCGCCACCTCCTCCTTCTCCCTCCCTCTCCTTTCTCCTTCTGCTCTTCCTCTTCCCTTCTCCTTCTCCCTCCTCCTCCTTCCCTCTCCTCTCCTCCCTCTCCCTCTCCTGCCTTTCTTCTCCTGTTCTTCCTCCTCCTCTTCTCTTCTACCTCCTTCTTCATCCTGCTCTTCTTTCACCCTTCTCCCTCTACCACCATTTTCCTCCTCTTTCTCCTTCCCTCTCTCCCTCTTTTCTTCCCTCCCTCCCTTTCTTTCTTCCTTTCTTCCTCCCTCTCTCCCTCAATCCCTTCCCTTCCCTCCTTTTTCTTCTCTTCCTTCAGGTATGTACAAGGCCACTAGGCTGGAGAGCAGAGGACCTAGCTCCAGGCCAGGAAGGAGGAAGACCAGGCTTTAAAGCCTGGCCTGCTGCCTAACTGACTTTCAGCAAATTCCTACCTCTCTAGAGCTAAGTTTCCCCACATGTAAAATGAGGGGTTTGCACTAAATGATGTCTCAGTTTCCTTACTACTTATGTGACATTGGACAAGTCATTGAATTTTTCTGAGCAGCACTTATCTCATGTATAAAAGGATTAAGCCTGCCTCAATGGCCTCCCAGGATCCTTTTGGCTCAAAATCTCTGATCTTGCGTGATTGGAGCAAGTCCCTCCCTCTTGTGGGGCCTCAGTTTCCTGAAAAGGAAATGGAAGTTGGACTAAATGCTCTCTTAAGTTCCCTTTGAGCTCTCCCTCTGTGTATGAGCTTTGTCCTCAGGACAGGCTTGAGTGAGAGCACTCTACATTTCCCAAATTTTATCTAAGAGACATTATAGGAGGAGACTCAGAGAAGGAAGGGCAACATGTGTAGACCTAAGAAGAGCCAAGGTAGAATCCATGGTTTCCACAAACACTAGGCACAAGTTACTACTCCTGAGAAGAGAGAGAATGTTCACCTAGGAACTTTAATTAAACCCCCTCATTTTTTCAGAGGAGGAAATTGAACAATAAGAAGCATCAATTAAATGCTTACTATGTACCAGGCAGCTAGGTAGTACAATGGGTAGAGTATTGGTCTTAGAGTCAGCCTTAAATGCTTACTAGCCAGGTGACCCTGGGAAAGTCACTTCACCCTGTTTGCCTCAGTTTCCTCATCTGTAAAATGAGCTGGTGGCACACCACTCTGGTGTCTTTGCCAAGAAAACCTCAGATGAAGAATTGGAAATGACTGAATAGCAAAAAATATGCCAGGCAATGGCCTAATTATGAAAGTCATGAAGGCAGACAAACCAATGATTCCTACCTTTGAGCATCTCATAGTCTAAAAGTGAGATAACATGCAAGTGACCATGTTTATGCAAGCTAAATACAATTTGAATAAGAGATAATCTCAGAGGAAAGGCTGAAGCTATAGAGTGGGGGAGGGAGACTTCTTTTGTAGTCATGGAACCCAAGCCCACTGGCATGGAGGCCAACCCTTTCATTTTTAAGATTGGCTCAAGATTGCTCAGGAAATGAGTGGCATCCTCACAACTTAGTCAGGAGTCCTCTGGACCAAATCTGGGGCTCTAACCATCACACTGCAGCTATCTAAAAATGACTTGGCAACAATATTCAATGAAGACTGGGCTTCTGAATGGGTGGCAGGCCCCCATGGGAGGGGTTCCAATGTTTCTACAACATTCTAGACTGAAGAAGCAGGATCCAAGGGTCAAGTTCATTTATTTATTTATTTGTTTTAAATTTTTATTTTTAGAAAAATTTTAGATGGTTACATGATTCACGTTCTTTCTCTCTCCTCTACCCCCTGTAGCCGACATGCATTTCCACTGGTTTTTACATGTGTAAAGATCAAGACCTATTCCCATATTGTTGATAGTTGCACTGGGGTGGTTGTTTAGAGTCTACATCCCCAGTCATGTTCCCATCATCCCGTGTGTTCAAGCAGTTGTTTTTCTTCTGTGTTTCCACTCCTGTAGTTCTTCCTCTGAATGTGGATAGCATTCTTTTTCATAAGTCCCTCAGAATTGTCCTGGATTGCTGCTAGTACAGAAGTCATTACATTCAATTTTACCACAGTATATCAGTCTCTGTGTATAATGTTCTCCTGGTTTTTCTCCTTTCACTCTACATCAATTCCTGGAGGTCTTTCCAGTTCACATGGAATTCCTCCAGTTCGTCATGCTTTTTAGCACAATAGTATTCCATCACCAACAGATACCACAATTTGTTCAGCCATTCCCCCAATTGAAGGGCATACACTTGTTTTCCAGTTTTTTGCCACCACAAAGAACTCGGCTATAAATATTTTTGTACATGTCTTTTTCCTTATGATCTCTTTGGGGTATAAACCTAGCAGTGGTATGGCTGGATCAAAGGGCAGGCAGTCTTTTAGCTCTCTTTGGGCATAGTTTCAAATTGCCAGCTGTTGGAGTGGAGAGCAGGGTTCTGGATCACCTCAGACAGATGCACAGATAGGAGGTCGGCATTCACTTGAGAAGGATGTCCAACACCTAGTGAAAACAATGTAATGAGGACTGAGGCAGGTCAATGTTCTTGTTGGGCCTTAGAATAGGTCGGGCTACAAGAGGGTTTAGGTAGGAGAGGAGTTCTCTGGATATCTCCATGCAGTCCCTATTCCTACATTTAACACTGAAAAAAATTTAACAGGGCAGGATCAAGGCACATCTCCCCCTAGACTGATCATCTATTAATCGATAACCTGACACTTCTTACAAGTTTTACTCTACTAACTTTACTCTCTCATCCATATTGAATTTCTCCATCTTGTTCATAAAGAGAAATCATATGGAATGTCTTGATAAAATCAAAACAGATGATGCCTAGAGCAATCTGCTAATATCTTGTCTAGTAACAATGTAAAAAAAGAGGAAATTCAATTAGTCTAGCATGATTTGGTCTTAATGAACCCATGCTGGTTCTGTATGCTCACTGTTTCCCTTTCTTAGTGTTCATAATCCATGTATTTATCATACCATTCTTGAATTTTGCTTTCAGTTAGCATACAATTCATTTACCTGCAGTTTATGAAATCTATTTTCTTTCCTAGGGGTATTGCTGGCCATATGTGAGGAAAGCCCAGTACAAAATTGTGTTTTAGGGTCATAGATTGTGAACTGGGAGGAAATGCAGGGGTCTAATCCATCTCCTTTGTTTTAGAGATGAGGAAATTTGGGCCAAGTGAGGTTAGGTATCTTGGCCAAGGTCACACATGGAGTAAGTCCCAAAGTCGGAATTCCAGCTGGAATATGTCAGAGGAAGGAGTTGAATTCTTTAGTCACCATGACTGGTACTCCTTCCATTTCTACCCAGTTCGCAATTATTGCTGTCATTTTTTTTGGTTGGATCTTATGGGTTTTTATATCACTTATGATTGTAATTTCTTAAATTTCTATCTGAATTTTCATCAGTGCATCAAACTTCTGGTGTGGAAATTTCTTTCCATAATGCAAACATTCAATTCTTCTGTGACTTACATTCTCAGAGAATTTCTCAAGACACTGAGGTTAAATGACTTGCCCAAAGTTACACAGGTTAAAATGTTTAAAATGTTCAGTAGGAAAAAGGTTTGATAGCTCCCTTCCCTTTAAGGATTCCTTATTCTTAAACCAAGAAACAGTTTAGCTTATTAAAAGAGTTTTATACAAAATGTGGCTTAATCAATGCTACTGAATGTAATTTAATTGAATTAATTCTATAAGGCTTACAGCATTGGTAATGAGACACACAGTATCATTACTATCTGAGTTCAGGGCTCAGGAGACAGAACTCTGGAAAAGAAAGTTATGTAGGGAGTTGTGAATATAATCTGAGCTGGAAGGAACCTCGGAGATTATCCACTGCAGACTCTTCATTGTATAGATAAGGAAAGAAAGAGGACTGGAGAAAGTGAAGTGATTTACCCAAGGTCACACAGCTGGGATTTGACCTTGGGTATAATGGAGCTCAGAGATAGGTGGCACAGTGGATAGAGTGATGGGTCTGGGGTCAGGAAGATGTGAGTTCAAATATTGCCTCAAACTCATCCTAGTCGTGTGACCCTGGGCAAGTCATTTAATCTCAATTTGTTTTAATCCATTGTGACTTTGAAATTGAAATAAATTGTGTATCAAGCAGAAACAAGGAAGTGGGTTATGATAAGAAGGATATTGTCAAAGTGGATTTTTTGATGACTCAGTTTACCCTTATTTTTGAGAAATCCCAGTGCCAAGTACCCTTAGTTTGGTTTGAATGTTAAGCACCTTTTTGTTTTGAAGGCTTCTCTATTGGGTGAAGGTTTTCCTCTCATGAAGCCCAATTTCTTAGTTTGACCTTTGGCTTTGATTTGTTGCTGATGCTTATTAATATCCTAGGTGCTGGCTGCAAAGAGGTTTACAAACCTGTTTGTGATACCTAATTAATTATCCAGAGGATATAAGGACTCCCAATTTCCTTTCCTTTTTGGAGAAAGCATCGGGTATTATATGTCTTTTCCCAGGGTGGAGTTGGCATCTAATATGGTGTCTTCTCTCATGGGTAGGGTTCCCAGAGTCTCAAGGCCTTTGGTTTTGTATGGTATTTAACATTTGACTCTGCATGGTGACTAAATATTTGAACCCTATCCCTATTCCTGATTAAAGAGTTGATTTTATTGATTACTTGGTAATTCTGTGGTTTTCCAAGTTAATAATATGAAAGGAAACTTGGTATATTGGGTAGGAAATTCTGGGTTTAGATCCCTTCTGTGATAGACTATAGGTTATATGGGTAAATCTCTTCATGTCCTAGACAACTCTAAGATTAGAAGTTGCAGAGAAAGTGTCAACCTGAATTGGTAGAGAGAGTTTCCCCACCTGGGAATTCCCTATAGCAGTAAAGTCTGAGTGCTTCTCCCTATTTTGAAAAACAGGATCAGTGGACTCTCATAGTGTAGGGGTATGGTGAAATGAACTTAAACTGACTTTAGAGGGCTGATTATTAATTTTCATTAATGTAAGCATTTTGCACTTTAGAAATCAGGAAATATCATAATTCAGGGTTTTATTTATTGTTTTCTAGATTGCCTACATTTAAGAAAGTGATAGAGAAAATATTAATACTGTAGATCAAACTTAAAAGTGTGTCAGGCATGCTTTTTTCCCCTCCCTGTAAAGCTGGTTGTTAAGCATTCTCCAGTACTGTAACATGGAAAATGGCAGGGTGGAATTCCTGCAAGATACAGGGTCAAGCCTCACACAGAATTCCAGGGGATCCCCCCCACCCCCCCACCCCCCCAAGAACTCTGGATGAGGGGACAGTTTGAAAGCAGTTAGACAGTTGATTCCTGGGGGTTGAAGTGAGGAGGTCACTCTGCTAGCTGTTCCTAGTTTTGGGATTGCTTTGGAGGCCATTTGGGGAAAAAGCCATTTTAGTTCTGCTTTGCAGTTTGCCTGTTTAGCTGAACTAGACCTTTCTAGCAACAGCACTATTGTTATTTAGTTATTTAGATATTAGAAGTGATAATTATAGGCTTTGAGAGCAAGCTGGTTAAAAAGTCTGCCACTCCCTCCTGGGGGGGAGGGGCAGTCTTTGCCTAACAGCTCAGGGCTTCCCAGATCTTATTCAAATCCTTGAAACACCTTACCTTGGTTCCCCTTCCTCTTTTATCAATAAAAAATTCATCTTTTGGGAGCAGTGCCTGTTTATTATTCTGGGAATACTTCCATCCAACTTCAGCTAAATTTCCTTCAGCTGTCCAGCCCATATAAGTTAGATCCATCTGTCCCTGATAACTACAAGACATCAAGCTTCTCATATTGTCCCTTAGTCAAACCTGTGGGGAATATAAATTGAGAAAGTGAACATCATCTAAGCCTTGCCAGAAGACATCAGTCCTGCCTCCATTTCCAACTGATTTCCAACTGCTTGGTGGGAGGGGTGAGAGTAAGGAGTACCTACTCCTCCCTACTCACTCTAGCCAGTGTGTGTGGGAGGAGTGAGTCCTGCAAGTTTCTAGTTTCAGGCCATCTCTTCAGCTTCCCAAACATCTCTGTTAAGATCAACATAACAAGTACACAGCTGAAGTAGTGGATAGGGGGTCAAACAAAATGACTAATTTTGACAATCAATAAATACTCATTTTCCTTCAGCAAAGATTTAGAAAGTACCTTCTCTGGACAAACCTTGTTCTTAGGGTATGAAGATGATCCCACCACCATCACCACACTGCATGTACCTTCCCTCTAAAATTACCTTCTATTATATTCTATCTTATATATACACCATAATTCACCTGTTTCCTTAATTAGAATGTAAGCATGGTGAGGGAGGGGGCATCTGGATGGCTCAGTAGATTGAGGGCCAGGCCAAGAGATGGGGGAAAAGGGTACTGGGTTCAAATTTGACTTCATAAACTTCCTGGCTATGTGAGCCTGGGAAGGTCACTTAACTCCCAATGCCTAGCCCTTACCACCCTACTGCCTTAGAGTCAATACACAGTCCTGATTCCAGGGCAGAAGGCAAGGTGTTAAAAAAAAAAAGAAAATAATGTAAGCTCCTTGTGAGACAAGGACTATTTATGCTACTCTTTGTATCTTTAGGGCTTGTCATAGTGCCTGGCACAAAGGAATATTTAATTCACCCTTGTTGACTGGCAGTGAGAAAGTTAGTCTTGCTAAAATAAGGCCAGAAAGGAAGGTTGGGATGGGATTGGAGAGGACTTTGAATGCCAGTCAAAGGAGTTCACATTGCATCCTGGTCCAGCAAAGAAAATAATTTTCTTTCCCATTAAATATCTTTAGGCTCAGAAAAAGAATATAAAGAGAAGAAGAAGCCTATAGTTTTTCTTCCCAATCTTTTTATTTTTTTTCAGATTTAAATATTTTATTTTTTTAGAAAAAATTTTCATGGTTACATGATACCTGATTTTACTTTCCTATTCACCTCCCCTTTACCCCCTCCCCCATATCAATGCACATTTCCACTGGTTTTAACCTGTGTGATCAGTCAAGACTTATTTACATATTATTGATAGTTGCATTGGTGTGGTCATTTAGTGTCTACACCCCAACCATGTCTGCATCAACCTATGTGTTCAAGCGGTTGTTTTACTTCTATGTTTCCATTCCTGTAGTTCTTCCTCTGAATGGGGGTAACATTCCTTTCCCTTAATCCCTCAGAATTGTCCTGGGTCATTGCATTGCTGCCAGGACAGAAGTCCATTACATTCGATTTTACCACAGTGTATCAGTCTCTGTGTACAATGTTCTTTTGGCTCCGCTCCTTTCACTCTGCATCAATTCCTGGAGGTCTTTCCAGTTCACCTGGAACTCTTCCAGTTTATTATTCCTTTTAGCACAATAGTATTCCATCACCAGCATATACCACAATTTGTTCAGCCATTCCTCAATTAAAGGGCATACCCTTGTTTTCCAGTTTTTTGCCACCACAAAAAGCGTGGCTTTAAATATTTTTGTACAAGTCTGTTTATCTATGATCTCTTTGGGGTACAAATCTAGCAATGGTATGGCTGGATAAAAGGGCAGACAGTCTTTTAGCTCTCTTTGGGCATAGTTCCAAATTGCCATCCAGAATGGTTAGATCAATTCACAACTCCACCAGTAATGCATTAATGCCCCAATTTTGCCATATCCCCTCCAATATCCACTACTTTCCTTTGCTGTCATGTTAGCCAATCTGCTAGGTGTGAGGTGGTACCTCAGATTTCTTTTGATTTGCATTTCTCTAATTATTAGAGATTTAGAGCACTTTCTCATGTGCTTATTGATAGTTTTGATTTCTTTATCTGAAAATTGCCTATTCATGTCCCTTGCCCATTTATCAGTTGGGGAATGGCTTGATTTTTTTATACAATTGATTTAGCTCCTTGTATATTTGAGTAATTAGACCTCTGTCAGAGTTTTTTGTTATAAAGATTTTTTCCCAGTTTGTAGTTTTCCTTCTGATTTTGGTTGCATTGTTTTTGTTTGTACAAAAAATTTTAATTTAATATAATCAAAATTATTTATTTTACATTTTTTAATTTTTTTTAACTCTTGCTTGGTTTAAAATTTTTCCCTTTCCCATAGATCTGACAGGTATATTATTCTACATTCACCTAATTTTCTTATAGTTTCCTTCTTTATATTCAAGTCATTCACCCATTCTGAATTTATCTTGGTGTAAGGTGTGAGATGTTGATCTAAACCTAATCTCTCCCATATTGTTTTCCAATTTTCCCAACAGTTTTTGTCAAATAGTGGATTTTTGTCCCAAAAGTTGGGCTCTTTGGGTTTATCACAGACAGTCTTGCTGACATCACTTACCCCAAGTCTATTCCACTGATCCTCCCTTTTGTCTCTTAGTCAGTACCATATCATTTTGATGACCTCTGCTTTATAGTATAATTTAATATCTGGTACTGCTAGGGGCAGCTGGGTGGCTCAGTGGATTGAGAGCCAGGCCTAGAGACTGGAGGTCCTAGGTTCAAGTCCGGCCTCAGACACTTCCAGCTGTGTGACCTTGGGCAAGTCACTTGACCCCTATTGCCCACCCTTACCACTCCTGGGCTAAGGACGGTCCCTAGCCCGGATGAAAAAGGAGGAGGGTTGGGTGTGGGGCTAGCAACTCCACCCTGTAAAAACTACATCTGCTAAAGAAACTGCAACCTAAAGTAGGGGCAGCTGGGCTAGCTCAGTGGATTGAGAGCCAGGCCTAGAGACGAAAGGTCCTAGGTTCAAATCCGGGCTCAGACACTTCCCAGCTGGGTGACCCTGAGCGACCCATTGCCTACTAGTTGTGGCCCTATGCTCCTAGAAGTGGAGTCCCAGGATAAAAAAAAAAACCAAAAAAACCTGCTAGGCCACCTTCCTTCACATTTTTTTCATTATTTCCCTTGATATTCTTGATCTTTTGTTCTGCCAAATGAACCTTGTTATAGTTTTTTCTAGTTCAGTAAAAAAGTTTTTTGGTAGTTTGATAGGTATGGGACTATATAGGTAAATTTTTTCTTAAACCCTTACCTTCCATCTTGGAGTTAATACTGTGAATTGGCTTCAAGGCAGAAGAGTGGTAAGGGTAGGCAATGGGGGTCAAGTGACTTGCCAAGGGTCACACAGCTGAGAGGTGTCTGAGGTCAGATTTGAACCTAGGACCTCCAGTCTGTTGTGAGGAAGATTAGTTATTGATTAAGAATTAAGGTTCATCTAGCAGGCTGGAGCTGAAGCATTCTAGGATAGAATGAAGGAGGGGGAAGTGTGTGTGCCCTGAGAGAGGACTCCATTAGTGGTGGGTGAACTGTTGCCAGCCCAGGGAGATATCAGACCCTGCTTCCTGATTTCCTTGGGATCATGAGTGGAGGTGGATTTCCAGCAATAACAGAGCAGCATCAAGAAGAGAAGTTTGGGACCTGGTAGACAGTTTCTCAAGCACACTCTTTCTTCTTGGATATCTTGGACCACCTAGGATTTCGGCATCCTGTGAACCTCTTTAGAAAGCTGAGAGAACCCTTAAAGACACCTCTCTGATCCATAGCTGTGCTGATTCAAGTCTGGCTGGCACCAGGATCGATTCAGCCTTCTAGAGACTCCACTGCTCCTTGGGCCCTGCCTGTTAGATCACTTAGATAAGAGTAGAATAAGTCCTCCCATTGCCCTGTGGTTTTATCCTTTAGATTTTAAGTATAGAAATCCCTTTCCCACCTTTTAGTCAAACATAATTAAAGCTGTTAAGCCCCTTTTACCTTGCCTGTTTGTTTCTAGACTCTGGCCTAGGGGAAGCTGAGTGACAGCTAAGACCAACTGCCATTCCTGTGAGAATCCAGTAAACTCTGGTCTTTCCATCATGGTCCAGTCTCTCTTAAACTCCAGTGTGTGTACCCACAATTACTTAGTTTTATTATAATATCTATGGTGTCTCCATTACCTTTATTTACCTATATTTTCTACAAGTGTCTAGGCCTAGTTCTCAATATACTGAGCTACCCAGCTGCCCCCTAAATTAGTAAATTAATTTGGGTAGAATGGTCATTTTTATTATGTTAGCTCATCCTACCCATGAGCAATCAATGTTTTTCCAGTTGTTTAGATCTAGTTTTAATTGTGTGGAAAGTGTTTTGTAGTTGTGTTCATATAATTCCTCTGTTTTTCTTGGTAGATATATTCCTAAGTATTTTATATTGATTAGGGTGATTTTAAATGGTGTTTCTCTTTCTAACTCTTGCTGCTGTGATGTGTTGGAAATATGTAGAAATGGTGATGATTTATGGTGCATTTATTTTGTATCCTGCAACTAACTCTGCTAAAGTTGTTGATTATTTCTATAAGCTCTTTAGTTGATTCTGTAGGATTTTTTAAGTAGACCATCATATCATCTGCAAAGAGTGATATCTTAGTCTCCTCATTGCCTATTTTGATACCTTCGATTTTTTTTTCTTCTCCTTTAATTTTTATAATCTCTAATTTGGTCTTTAGCTGGGGATTTTTAATTTGTTCCCTTTCTAGTTTTTTAATTTGCATGCTCAATTCATTGATCTTTGCCGTCTCTAATTTGTTAATATATGCACTCAAGGATATAAATTTCCCCCTGAGTACTGCCTTAGCTGCATCCCACAGAGTTTGGTAGGATGTCTGACCATTGTCATTCTCTTCAATTAAATTATTGATTGTTCCTATGATTTGTTCTTTAACTGGTTTTGGAGAATCATATTATTTAATTTCCAATTAGGTTTTGATTTGCCTGTCCATGTGCCCTTACTAATTATTATTTTTATTGCATTATTATCTGAGAAGGTTACATTTATTATTTCTGCTCTTTTACATTTGTTTGCAATGTTTCTATGTCCTATTACATGGTCAATCTCTGTGAACATACCATGTGCAGCTGAAAAGAAGGTGTATTCCTTTTTGTCCCTATTTATTTTTCTCCATATATCTACTAAATCTATTTTTTCTAGGATTTCATTCACCTCTCTTATCTCTTTCTTATTTATTTTTTGGTTTGATTTATCTAGATCTGAGAGAGGAATATTTAGATCTCCCACTAGTATGGTTTTACTAACTATTTCCTTTTTTAAAAAAAAAAAAACCCTTAACTTCTGTGTATTGGCCCCTAGGTGGAAGAGTGGTAAGAGTGGTAAGGACAATGGGGGTCAAGTGACTTGCCCAGCATCACACAGCTTGGAAGTGTCTGAGGCCAGATTTGAACCTAGGACCTCCCGTCTTTAGGCCTGACTCTCAATCCACTGAGCCCCCAGCTGCCCCCATATCTATTTCCTCTTTGAGCTCTGCCAGTTTTTCCTTTAGGAATTTGGATCCTATACCATTTGGTGCATACATCTTCAGTAATGTTATTTCCTCATTGTCTATACTGCCTTTATCAGGATGTAATTCCCTTTCCTGTGTCTTTTAATCAGATCTCTTTTTACTTTGGCTATGTCAGAAATTATGATCACCACTCCTGCCTTCTTTTTCTCATTTGAAGCCCATAAGATTTTCGCTCCAGCCCTTGACCTTAAACCTGTGTATGTCCACCCACCTCATATGTGTTTCTTGTAGACAACATATGGTAGGATTTTGGTTTCTAATCCACTCTGCTATTTGCTCCCATTTTATGGGCGAATTCATCCCATTCACGTTCAGAGTTATAATTATCAGTTGTGTATTCCCCAACATTTTGGTATCCTCTCCTAGTTCTACCCCTTCTTCTTATGCTATTCCCTTTTAAACCAGTGGTTTGTTTTAGACCAGTCCCCCTTGTCCCCTCCCTTGATTTACTTCCCTTTCCACCCCCTCACTTATTATTCCTCTCTTTTTATTTTTTAAGTCCTAATGAATTCCCTCACCTCTCTCCTCCCCTCCCTTTTTTGACCTCCCCACTTCTCTGCTCCCCTTGGTTAATCCCTTCTGACTTTCTCAGTAGGGTTAGATAGAATTCTATATCCCAATGGATATAGCTACTCTTCCCTCTCAGGATTAATTCTGCTGAGAGTAAGGTTTAAATAGTACCTCTTAATGCTCTCTTCCTCTCCTTCTTATAATAGTATTCATCCCCTCCTCTTCCCATGCTCTCTTTGTGTGGTATAGAATATCCCATTTTTCTTATTCATTCAAGGTTCTCTAGGTGCCATCTACTATTCACCTGCCCTCTTTTTTTCCCTGCCCCATCTCATCTTAGACCATTTAGTGCTCCAACCTCTTCCTATGGATAATTCTTCTAATTACTGTAATAGTGAATACAGTTTTTGAAAATTACACATAACATTTCTCCATATAGGAATACAAATAATTTGATCTTATTAAAGCCCTTAAAGAGGCAAATTTAAAAATAAGAGTTTTCTTTCTTTCCCCTCTGTTTCTTATTTACCTTTTCATGTTTCTCTTGGTTTTTTTTATTTTTATTTTTATTTTTTTTGTGGTTGGATATCAAACTTTACATTTAGTCCTGGTCTTTTCTGTGCAAATACTTGGAAATCATCTATCTTGTTGAATGCCCATACTTTCCCCTGGAAGTATATAGTTAGTTTTGATGGATAGGTGATCCTTGGTTGTAGACCCAGTTCTCTTGTCTTTCTGAATATCATATTCCAAGCCTTGCGGTCTTTTAGTGTGGAGGCTGCCAGATCCTGTGTGATCTTGATTGGTGCTCCTTGATATCTGAATTGTCTCTTTCTGGCTTCTTGTAATAATTTTTTTACTTGGAAGCTCTTGAATTTGGCTATTGTATTCCTGGGGGTTGTCTTTTCAGGGTGTAGTGTAGAGGGTGATCTATGGATCCTTTTAATATCTATATTGCCCTCTTGTGCAGAACTTCAGGGCAGTTTTGCTGAATAATTCCTTTTAGTATGGAGTCAAATTTCTATTAATTTCTGCTTTTTCAGGAAGATCAATGATTCTCAAATTTTCTCTTCTAGACCTGTTTTCTTGATCTGTCAATTTCTCATTGAGATATTTCATGTTTCCTTCTATTTTATCAGTCTTTTAACTTTGCTTTATTTGTTTTTGCTGTCTTGAGAGATCATTGGTTTCTACTTGCCCAATTCTGGCCTTTAGAGACTGGTTTTCTGTTATAATCTATGATTTTCCTTTTTGGTTTGGTCTATTCTCTTTTCCAGCCGTTTAATTTTGGTTTCCAATTTGCTTGCCATTTCGTTTGATTTTTGGGCATCTTTCTCTGATTGGGAGTTTCTCTCTTTTAACCTGCTAATTTCCTTTGAGGTATTTCCCACTTCTCTCTCCAAATCTCTTCCATCTTTCTCATGATCTCAGATTTGAGCTCTTCAAGAGCTTGTGACAAATTTCCATTTTTGGGGGGAAGGTTTGGATGTGATTAATTGTTTGTTCTCCTCTGCTGTTTGCTCTGTTGTCTGGATTTTTTCTGTGTATAAGTTGTTGAGTGTTAAAGATTTCTTCTTGCTTTTTCTCTTTTGGAGTTCTTGTGCCTGCCTTGCCATTATTGTTAATATTTCTTTCTCAGTCAGAAGTCTGGGTGAGGCAGACAGGCTGTGGAGCAGTTTTTGCCTGAGTCAGAGAGCTGTGTGCCCTCTCAGCTTTATCCTTGGGTCACAGTTGGTCTGCACTCTCTAGGCTTCTGAGGTCTCAGGTCGAGTTGTTCTCAGTGTCAAGCCTCCTGGTGGTCCCCTTGCTTGCTCCTCTGCCTGAAACTCCTTTAGCAGTCTCAGGGCACAGTTTCCACAGTCATGTACCCCTCTGCACTGGGTCCACACCCACGTTCCTCACCTGAGCTCAGGGTCTGCATCCGCGTCTGCAATTGCACTCAATGTCTGTGTTCAAAGTCCAGTTCTTTAGCCTCTTGGGGTCTTAAGTCTTGTTGCTCTCAGGAGCAGGCCCTGGTGATCCCAAGTAGCTGCCAAGGACTTAATGGATGCTCCAAACTTGCTCTAACTCTTGTGCACTGGATTTGGCCCTGTAGGTGGTGTGGGGGGGAGGGAATTGCTCAGCTCGTGTATTAGTGAGAGCTATTTTACTCCGTTATAGCATGGAAATGCCTGATCTCATGTACCTTCAACTCTGTGCCCTGTTGTGGAGTCCCTTCATTCCTCTGGGTTTGTTTTTATGTCCTCTTGAGGAGTCCTATCTGTGTGGATTAGGAGACGTTAAGTAGCTGCTTTTTACTCTGCCGCCATCTTAACCCGGAAGCCTCAATACTTCATCTTCCCTACCTTTTTCGATTGAGAGATGAAACATTTGTTTTAATTACCTCCATTTTGTTATCTGCCTTCTCTTTTGGCTAGTTTATTTGATTGAAGCATGATTCCACAAGAGCACATGAAATCCCTGGATTGGACAGGACTGCAGAGACTATACGTTTAATCCAAATCTTCATAAGCCCTCTCTCCTGGCTGTTTGACAGGTGGTCCTCCAACTTTGCATGGATATCTCCTATGGAAGGAGAACCCAAAGGCTGTTCGTTGTACTTTGGAGAGCTCTTAGCAGTGAAGACATTTTACCTAATATTATATCTAAAATGGCCATTTAGCAACTTACATCTATTTTTTCTAGTCCTGCTCTTTAAGGTCTAGTGGAAAAAGTCAAATCCTTTTTTTGTGTGACATCGACAGATCTTTAAAAACACCTATCATGTCTCTCTCCCTCCCCTGCCCTCCGGAAATAAAATTGGTTCTTTTCTTGACTAAAAATCTCCCTATTCCTTCAATTGATCTTCCTATGGCCTGATTTTGAGGACCTTTACCAGCTTTCTCTGGATGCTCTGTAACTTACCAATTTGCTAAACTTTGTAGGTGGTACATAGAAACCCAGATGATTTATTTGGGTTTATTTCATATCTTGCAACGTTGCTAAAATTGTTAATTGTTTCAACTAGTTTTTTTTTTTAGTTTATTCTCTGGGGTCCTCTAAGTATATCATTATATCCTCTGCAAACAATGATAGTTTTGTTTCCTCACTGCCTATTTTTATTCCTTTAATTTCCTTTTCTTATCTTATTGCTATAGCTAGCAATTCTAGTACAATATTGAATAACAGTGGTGATGCTGACCTTCCTTGTTTCACTCCTGATTTTTAATAAGAATGAGCATTGTATTTTGACAAAGGCTTTTCTGATTTTTATTGATTTTGTTATTGATATAGTCAATTATGACGATAGTTTTCCTTTTCTTTTTTTTTTAATTAATTAATTTAGAATATTTTTCCATGGTTACATGATTCATGTTCTTTCTCTCCCTCCTCTCACCCCCCCCCTGTAGCCAAAGAGACATTCCACTGGGTTTTACTTGTAGATGATAGTTTTTTTTTTAAATAGTAAACCAATCCTGTATTCCTGGTATAATCTCACCTGGACATAGTGTAATATCTTTGTGATATAGTGCGGTCATCTCCTTGCTTATATTTTACTTAAGGTTTTTGCATGAACATTCATTAAGGAAATGAGCCTATAATTTTTTCTTTGTTTTTGCTCCCCCTGGTTTAGGTATCAACATCATATTTGTGTCATAAAAGGAAATTGTTAGGACTCCTTCTTTATCCATTTTTTCAAATAGTTTACATTATATTGGTATTAAGTGTTCCTTAAATGTTTGGTAGGATTCACTTGTAAATCCATCTGGATCTGGGGATTTTTTTTCTTAGAAGGCTCATTGATAGCATGTTCAATTTCTTTTTTTAAGTTAGGGTTATTTAAATTTTCTATTTCCTTGTCTGTTTATCCGGGAAGTTTACATTTTTGCAAATATTTATCTACTTTGCTTAGATTGTCAGAATTATTTGGCATATAATTGGGCAAAACAATTCCCAGTAAGTGTTTTAATTTCATCTTTATTAGTGATGCCCTCACTCCATTTTTGATATTAGTAATTTTTTTTCTTTTTTAAAAATCGAATTAACCAATGATTTAGCTTTTTCCCATAAAATCAGACTCTAGCTTTATTTATTATTTTATTTTTTCTTTTAACTTCATTAATCTCTCCTTTTTTTTGGATTTCAATTTCAATTTAATTGGGGATTTTTGATTTGTTATTTTTCTACTATTTTAAGTTGCACACCCAATCTGTCTAACTGTTCTTTCTCCCTTTTATTAATGTACATATTTAAATATATAAGTTTCCCCCTAAATATTGCGTTGGCTGCATGCCACAAATTTTGGTATATTGTCTATTACTGTCATTCTTTCTAATGAAATCATTGATTGTTTCTATTATCTGTTCTTTGACCCTCTAATTCTTTAGAATTACATTATTTACTTTTCAATTAATTTTAAAAATTTGCTTCCATTGCCCTTTATTAACTGTAATTTTATTGTATTATGTTCTGAAAGAAGCATTTAATATTCCTGCTTTTCTGCATTTGACTAAAGGTATTATGCTCTAGTTCCATTTTTGTGAAGGTGACATTTACACCTGAGAAAAAGGCAGATTTTTTCTATTCCCATTCAGTTTTCTCCAGAAGGTTGTCATGTCTAACTTTTCGATGACTCTTTTCATCTCCTTAAGTTCTTATTTATTTGTTTTTTTATTATTAAACATTTATTAATATTCATTTTTAACCTGTTTACATACTTTATGCCCCTACTTTCCCCTTCACTCCCCACTCTCCCCCCACCCATGGCCGACGCACATTTCCACTGGTTGTAACATGTGTCCTTGTTCAGGGCCTATTTCCATATTGTTGTTAGTTGCATTGGTGTGATAGTTTCGAGTCTACATCACCAATCATGTCCGCCTCAGCCCATGCATTCAAGCAATTGTTTATCTTCTATGTTTCCTCTCCTGCAGATCTTCCTCTGAATGTGGGTAACATTCTTTACCATAAATCCTTCAGAGCTGTCTTGTATCATTGCATTGTTGCTGGTATAGAAGTCCATTACATTCGATTTTACCACAGTGTATCAGTCTCTGTGTACAATGTTCTTTTGGCTCTGCTCCTTTCACTCTGCATCAGTTCCTGGAGGTCTTTCCAGTTCACCTGGAACTCCTCCAGTTTATTATTCCTTTTAGCACAATAGTATTCCATCACCAGCATATACCACAATTTGTTCAGCCATTCCCCAATTGAAGGACATACCCTCCTTTTCCAGTTTTTTGCCACCACAAAAAGCGCAGCTATAAATATTTTTGTACAAGTCTGTTTATCTATGATCTCTTTGGGGTACAAACCCAACAATGGTATGGCTGGATCAAAGGGCAGGCAGTCTTTTATAGCCCTTTGAGCATAGTTCCAAATTGCCAGCCAGAATGGTTGGATCAGTTCACAACTCCATCAGCAATGCATTAATGTCCCAATTTTGCCACATCCCCTCCAGCATTCATTA